>NW_027490777.1:0-53815 GCF_050948175.1 Xylocopa sonorina | reverse complement strand
GTGTTCTAATGCTTCTTAAAACGCGATATCGCACCTCATTTCTATGTTTCATGGTAAGATATAATATGATTTGCGAAGTGTTATGTATTCCTCGTCTACACTTCAAATGAATGTAAATGCGACACTTCCCTGCAAGGAAATAGCGTTTGCAGATGTCTACGTATCGAAGCAATAGAGTTCAAATGCTTCTTAAAACGAGATATTGCATCTCATATCTATGTTTCGTGATAATATATAATATTCATTGCGAAGTGTTATGCATTCCGCTTCAACGATTCAAATGAATGTAAATGCGACACTTCCTTGCAAGGAAATAGCGTTTGCAGATGTCTACGTATCGTAGCAATAGAGTTCTTATGATTCTTAAAACGCGATATCGCATCTCATTTCTATGTTTCATGGTAAGATATAATATGATTTGCGAATTGTCATGTGTTCCTCGTCTACACTTCAAATGAATGTAAATGCGACACTTCCTTGCTAGGAAATAGCGTCTGCAGATGTCTAGGTATCGTAGCAATAGAGTTCTAATGCTTCTTAAAACGCGATATCGCATCTCATTTCTATGTTTCATGGTAAAATATAATATGATTTGCGAAGTGTCATGTATTCCTCGTCTATACTTCAAATGAATGTAAATGCGACACTTCCTTGCTAGGAAATAGCGTCTGCAGATGTCTAGGTATCGTAGCAATAGAGTTCTAATGCTTCTTAAAACGCGATATCGCATCTCATTTCTATGTTTCATGGTAAGATATAATATGATTTGCGAAGTGTTATGTATTCCTCCTCTACACTTCTAATGAATGTAAATGCGACACCTCCTTGGAAGGAAATAGCGTTTGCAGTTGTCTACCTATCGTAGCAATAGTGTTGTAATGCTTCTTAAAACGAGATATCGCATCTCATTTCTATTTTTCATGGTAAGATATAATATGATTTGCGAAGTGTTATGTATTCCTCGTCTACACTTCAAATGAATGTAAATGCGACACTTCCTTGCAAGGAAATAGCGTTTGCTGATGTCTACGTATCGAAGCAATAGAGTTCAAATGCTTCTTAAAACGAGATATTGCATCTCATATCTATGTTTCATGATAAGATATAATATTCATTGCGAAGTGTTATGCATTCCTCGTCTGCGATTCAAATGAAAGTAAATGCGACACTTCCCTGCAAGGAAATTACAATTGCAGACGTCTACGTATCGTAGCAATTGAGTTCATATGATCCTTAAAACGCGACACCGCATCTCATTTCTATGTTTCATTGTAAGATATAACATGATTTGCGAAGTGTTACGTATTCCTAGTCTACACTTCAGATGAATGTGAATGCGATACTTCCTCGCTAGGAAATAGCGTTTGCAGATGTCTACGTATCGTAGCAATAGCTTTCTAGTGCTTCTTAATACGGGATATCGCATCTCATTTCTATGTTTCATGGTAAGATATAACATGATTTGCGAAGTGTTGTGTATTCCTCGTCTACACTTCAAATGAATGTGAATGCGATACTTCCTCGCTAGGTAATAGCGTTTGCAGATGTCTACGTATCGTAGCAATAGCTTTCTAATGCTTCTCAAAACGCGATATCGCATCTCATTTCTATGTTTCGTGGTAAGATATAATATGATTTGCGAAGTGTTATGTATTCCTCCTCTTCACTTCAAATGAATGTAAATGCGACTCTTCCTTGCAAGGAAATAGCGTTTGCAGTTGTCTACCTATCGTAGCAATAGTGTTCTAATGCTTCTTAAAACGAGATATCACATCTCATTTCTATGTTTCATGGTAAGATATAATATGATTTGCGAAGTGGTATGTATTCCTCGTCTACACTTCAAATGAATGTAAATGCGACACTTCCTTGCAAGGAAATAGCGTTTGCTGATGTCTACGTAGCGAAGCAATAGAGTTCAAATGCTTCTTAAAACGAGATATTGCATCTCATATCTATGTTTCATGACAAGATATAATATTCATTGCGAAGTGTTATGCATTCCTCGTATGCGATTCAAATGAATGTAAATGCGACACTTTCTTGCAAGGAAATAGCGATTGCAGTTGTCTACGTATCGCAGCAATAGAGTTCTTATGATTCTTAAAACGCGATATCGCATCTCATTTCTATCTTTCATGGTAAGATATAATATGATTTGCGAAGTGTCAAGTATTCCTCGTCTACTATTCAAATGAGTGTAAATGCGACACTTCCTAGCAAGGAAATAGCGTTTGCAGATGTCTACGTTTCGTAGCTATAGATTTCTAATGCTTCTTAAAACGCGATATCGCATCTCATTTCTATGTTTCATGGTAAGATATAATATGATTTGCGAAGTGTTATGTATTCCTCGTCTACACTTCAAATGAATGTAAATGCGACACTTCCTTGCTATTAAATAGCGTTTGCAGATGTCTTCGTATCGTAGCAATAGAGTTCTTATGATTCTTAAAACGCGATATCGCATCTCATTTATATGTTTCATGGTAAGATATAATATGATTTGCGAAGTGTCATGTATTCCTCGTCTACACTTCAAATGATTGTGAATGCGTTACTTCCTCGCTAGGAAATAGCGTTTGCAGATATCTACGTATCGTAGCAATAGCTCTCTAATACTTCTTAAAACGCGATATCGCATCTCAATTCTATGTTTCATGGTAAGATATAATATGATTTGCGAAGTGTTATGTATTCCTCGTCTGCACTTCAAATGAATGTAAATGCGACACTTCGTTGCTAGGAAATAGCGTCTGCAGATGTCTAAGTATCGTAGCAATAGAGTTCTAATGCTTCTTAAAACGCGATATCGCATCTCATTTCTATGTTTCATGGTAAGATGTAATATGATTTGCGAAGTGTTAAGTATTCCTCGTCAACACTCCAAATGAATGTAAATGCGACACTTCCTTGCTAGTAAATAGCGTCTGCAGATGTCTAGGTATCGTAGCAATAGAGTTCTAATGCTTCTTAAAACGCGATATCGCATCTCATTTCTATGTTTCATGGTAAGATATGATATGATTTGCGAAGTGTCATGTATTCCTCGTCTACACTTCAAATGAATGTAAATGCGACACTTCCTTGCTAGGAAATAGCGTCTGCAGATGTCTAGGTATCGTAGCGATAGATTTCTAATGCTTCTTAAAACGCGATATCGCACCTCATTTCTATGTTTCATGGTAAAATATAACATGATTTGCGAAGTGTCATGTATTCCTCGTCTATACTTCAAATGAATGTAAATGCGACACTTCCTTGCTAGGAAATAGCGTCTGCAGGTGTCTAGGTATCGTAGCGAGAGTGTTCTAATGCTTCTTAAAACGCGATATCGCATCTCATTTCTACGTTTCATTTTCTCATTTCTATGTTTCATGGTCAGATATAATATGATTTGCGAAGTGTTATGTATTCCTCGTCTACACTTCAAATGAATGTGAATGCGACACTTCCTCGCTAGGAAATAGCGTTTGCAAATGTCTACGTATCGTAGCAATAGATTTCTAATGCTTCATAAAACGCGATATCGCATCTCATTTCTATGTTTCGTGGTAAGATATAATATGATTTGCGAAGTGTCATGTATTCCTCTTCTACACTTCAAATGAATGTGAATGCGACACTTCCTCGCTAGGAAATAGCATTTGCAGATGTCTACGTATCGTAGCAGTAGCTTTCTAATGCTTCTCAAAACGCGATATCGCATCTCATTTGTATGTTTCATGGTAAGATATAATATGATTTGCGAAGTCTCATGTATTCCTCGTCTACACTTCAAATGAATGTAAATGCGACACTTCCTTGCTAGGAAATAGCGTCTGCAGATGTCTAGGTATCGTAGCAATAGAGTTCTTATGATTCTTAAAACGCGATATCGCATCTCATTTATATGTTTCATGGTAAGACGTAATATGATTTGCGAAGTGTTAAGTACTCCTCGTCTACACTTCAAATGAATGTAAATGCGACACTTCGTTGCTAGGAAATAGCGTCTGCAGATGTCTAAGTATCGTAGCAATAGAGTTCTAATGCTTCTTAAAACGCGATATCGCATCTCATTTCTATGTTTCATGGTAAGATGTAATATGATTTGCGAAGTGTTAAGTATTCCTCGTCAACACTCCAAATGAATGTAAATGCGACACTTCCTTGCTAGTAAATAGCGTCTGCAGATGTCTAGGTATCGTAGCAATAGAGTTCTAATGCTTCTTAAAACGCGATATCGCATCTCATTTCTATGTTTCATGGTAAGATATGATATGATTTGCGAAGTGTCATGTATTCCTCGTCTACACTTCAAATGAATGTAAATGCGACACTTCCTTGCTAGGAAATAGCGTCTGCAGATGTCTAGGTATCGTAGCGATAGATTTCTAATGCTTCTTAAAACGCGATATCGCACCTCATTTCTATGTTTCATGGTAAAATATAACATGATTTGCGAAGTGTCATGTATTCCTCGTCTATACTTCAAATGAATGTAAATGCGACACTTCCTTGCTAGGAAATAGCGTCTGCAGGTGTCTAGGTATCGTAGCGAGAGTGTTCTAATGCTTCTTAAAACGCGATATCGCATCTCATTTCTACGTTTCATTTTCTCATTTCTATGTTTCATGGTCAGATATAATATGATTTGCGAAGTGTTATGTATTCCTCGTCTACACTTCAAATGAATGTGAATGCGACACTTCCTCGCTAGGAAATAGCGTTTGCAAATGTCTACGTATCGTAGCAATAGATTTCTAATGCTTCATAAAACGCGATATCGCATCTCATTTCTATGTTTCGTGGTAAGATATAATATGATTTGCGAAGTGTCATGTATTCCTCGTCTATACTTCAAATGAGTATAAATGCAACACTTCCTTGCAAGGAAATAGCGTTTGCAGATGTTCGGCTATCGTAGCAATAGAGTTCTAATGCTTCTTAAAACGCGATATCGCATCTCATTTCTATGTTTCATGGTAAGATATAATATGATTTGCGAAGTGTCATGTATTCCTCGTCTACACTTCAAATGAATGTAAATGCGACACTTCCTTGCTAGGAAATAGCGTCTGCAGATGTCTAGGTATCGTAGCAATAGAGTTCTAATGCTTCTTAAAACGCGATATCGCATCTCATTTCTATGTTTCATGGTAAGATGTAATGTGATTTGCGAAGAGTTATGTATTCCTCCTCTACACTTCAAATGAATGTAAATGCGAAACTTCCTTGCCAGGAAATAGCGTTTGCAAATGTCTTCCTATCGTAGCAATAGTGTTCTAATGCTTCTTAAAACGCGATATCGCACCTCATTTCTATGTTTCATGGTAAGATATAATATGATTTGCGAAGTGTTATGTATTCCTCGTCTACACTTCAAATGTATGTAAATGCGACACTTCCCTGCAAGGAAATAGCGTTTGCAGATGTCTACGTATCGAAGCAATAGAGTTCAAATGCTTCTTAAAACGAGATATTGCATCTCATATCTATGTTTCGTGATAATATATAATATTCATTGCGAAGTGTTATGCATTCCGCGTCTACGATTCAAATGAATGTAAATGCGACACTTCCTTGCAAGGAAATAGCGTTTGCAGATGTCTACGTATCGTAACAATATAGTTCTTATGATTCTTAAAACGCGATATCGCATCTCATTTCTATGTTCCATGGTAAGATATAATATGATTTGCGAATTGTCATGTATTCCTCGTCTACACTTCAAATGAATGTAAATGCGACACTTCCTTGCTAGGAAATAGCGTCTGCAGATGTCTAGGTATCGTAGCAATAGAGTTCTAATGCTTCTTAAAACGCGATATCGCATCTCATTTCTATGTTTCATGGTAAAATATAATATGATTTGGGAAGTGTCATGTATTCCTCGTCTATACTTCAAATGAATGTAAATGCGACACTTCCTTGCTAGGAAATAGCGTCTGCAGATGTCTAGGTATCGTAGCAATAGAGTTCTAATGCTTCTTAAAACGCGATATCGCATCTCATTTCTATGTTTCATGGTAAGATGTAATCTGATTTGCGAAGTGTTATGTATTCCTCCTCTACACTTCAAATGAATGTAAATGCGACAATTCCTTGCTAGGAAATAGCGTCTGCAGATGTCTAGGTATCGTAGCAATAGAGTTCTAATGCTCCTTAAAACGCGATATCGCATCTCATTTCTATGTTTCATGGTAAGATGTAATATGATTTGCGAAGTGTTATGTATTTCTCCTCTACACTTCAAATGAATGTAAATGCGACACTTCCTTGCAAGGAAATAGCGTTTGCAGATGTTCGGCTATCGTAGCAATAGAGTTCTAATGCTTCTTAAAACGCGATATCGCATCTCATTTCTATGTTTCATGGTAAGATATAATATGATTTGCGAAGTGTCATGTATTCCTCGTCTACACTTCAAATGAATGTAAATGCGACACTTCCTTGCTAGGAAATAGCGTCTGCAGATGTCTAGGTATCGTAGCAATAGAGTTCTAATGCTTCTTAAAACGCGATATCGCATCTCATTTCTATGTTTCATGGTAAGATGTAATGTGATTTGCGAAGAGTTATGTATTCCTCCTCTACACTTCAAATGAATGTAAATGCGACACTTCCTTGCCAGGAAATAGCGTTTGCAAATGTCTTCCTATCGTAGCAATAGTGTTCTAATGCTTCTTAAAACGCGATATCGCACCTCATTTCTATGTTTCATGGTAAGATATAATATGATTTGCGAAGTGTTATGTATTCCTCGTCTACACTTCAAATGTATGTAAATGCGACACTTCCCTGCAAGGAAATAGCGTTTGCAGATGTCTACGTATCGAAGCAATAGAGTTCAAATGCTTCTTAAAACGAGATATTGCATCTCATATCTATGTTTCGTGATAATATATAATATTCATTGCGAAGTGTTATGCATTCCGCGTCTACGATTCAAATGAATGTAAATGCGACACTTCCTTGCAAGGAAATAGCGTTTGCAGATGTCTACGTATCGTAACAATAGAGTTCTTATGATTCTTAAAACGCGATATCGCATCTCATTTCTATGTTTCATGGTAAGATATAATATGATTTGCGAATTGTCATGTATTCCTCGTCTACACTTCAAATGAATGTAAATGCGACACTTCCTTGCTAGGAAATAGCGTCTGCAGATGTCTAGGTATCGTAGCAATAGAGTTCTAATGCTTCTTAAAACGCGATATCGCATCTCATTTCTATGTTTCATGGTAAAATATAATATGATTTGGGAAGTGTCATGTATTCCTCGTCTATACTTCAAATGAATGTAAATGCGACACTTCCTTGCTAGGAAATAGCGTCTGCAGATGTCTAGGTATCGTAGCAATAGAGTTCTAATGCTTCTTAAAACGCGATATCGCATCTCATTTCTATGTTTCATGGTAAGATGTAATCTGATTTGCGAAGTGTTATGTATTCCTCCTCTACACTTCAAATGAATGTAAATGCGACAATTCCTTGCTAGGAAATAGCGTCTGCAGATGTCTAGGTATCGTAGCAATAGAGTTCTAATGCTCCTTAAAACGCGATATCGCATCTCATTTCTATGTTTCATGGTAAGATGTAATATGATTTGCGAAGTGTTATGTATTTCTCCTCTACACTTCAAATGAATGTAAATGCGACACTTCCTTGCAAGGAAATAGCGTTTGCAGATGTTTACCTATTGTAGCAATACAGTTCTAATGCTTCTTTAAACGCGATATCGCATCTCATTTCTATGTTTCATGGTAAGATATAATATGATTTGCGATGTGTTATGTATTCCTCGTCTGCACTTCAAATGAATGTAAGTGCGACACTTCCTTGCAAGGAAATAGCGTTTGCAGAAGTCTACGTATCGTAGCAATAGAGTTCTTATGATTCTTAAAACGCGATATAGCATCTCATTTCTATGTTTCATGGTAAGATATAATATGATTTGCGAAGTGTTATGTATTCCTCGTCTACACTTCAAGTGAATGCAAATGCGACACTTCCTTGCTAGGAAATAGCGTCTGCAGATGTCTAGGTATCGTAGCAAAAGAGTTCAAATGCTTCTTAAAACGAGATATTGCATCTCATATCTATGTTTCATGATAAGATATAATATTCATTGCGAAGTGTTATGCATTCCTCGTCTACACTTCAAATGAATGTGAATGCGATACTTCCTCGCTAGGTAATAGCGTTTGCAGATGTCTACGTATCGTAGCAATAGCTTTCTAATGCTTCTTAAAACGCGATATCGCATCTCATTTCTATGTTTCATGGTAAGATGTAATGTGATTTGCGAAGTGTTATGTATTCCTCCTCTACACTTCAAATGAATGTAAGTGCGACACTTCCTTGCCAGGAAATAGCGTTTGCAAATGTCTTCCTATCGTAGCAATAGTGTTCTAATGCTTCTTAAAACGCGATATCGCACCTCATTTCTATGTTTCATGGTAAGATATAATATGATTTGCGAAGTGTTATGTATTCCTCGTCTACACTTCAAATGAATGTAAATGCGACACTTCCCTGCAAGGAAATAGCGTTTGCAGATGTCTACGTATCGAAGCAATAGAGTTCAAATGCTTCTTAAAACGAGATATTGCATCTCATATCTATGTTTCGTGATAATATATAATATTCATTGCGAAGTGTTATGCATTCCGCTTCAACGATTCAAATGAATGTAAATGCGACACTTCCTTGCAAGGAAATAGCGTTTGCAGATGTCTACGTATCGTAGCAATAGAGTTCTTATGATTCTTAAAACGCGATATCGCATCTCATTTCTATGTTTCATGGTAAGATATAATATGATTTGCGAATTGTCATGTGTTCCTCGTCTACACTTCAAATGAATGTAAATGCGACACTTCCTTGCTAGGAAATAGCGTCTGCAGATGTCTAGGTATCGTAGCAATAGAGTTCTAATGCTTCTTAAAACGCGATATCGCATCTCATTTCTATGTTTCATGGTAAAATATAATATGATTTGCGAAGTGTCATGTATTCCTCGTCTATACTTCAAATGAATGTAAATGCGACACCTCCTTGGAAGGAAATAGCGTTTGCAGTTGTCTACCTATCGTAGCAATAGTGTTGTAATGCTTCTTAAAACGAGATATCGCATCTCATTTCTATTTTTCATGGTAAGATATAATATGATTTGCGAAGTGTTATGTATTCCTCGTCTACACTTCAAATGAATGTAAATGCGACACTTCCTTGCAAGGAAATAGCGTTTGCTGATGTCTACGTATCGAAGCAATAGAGTTCAAATGCTTCTTAAAACGAGATATTGCATCTCATATCTATGTTTCATGATAAGATATAATATTCATTGCGAAGTGTTATGCATTCCTCGTCTGCGATTCAAATGAAAGTAAATGCGACACTTCCCTGCAAGGAAATAACAATTGCAGACGTCTACGTATCGTAGCAATAGAGTTCATATGATCCTTAAAACGCGACACCGCATCTCATTTCTATGTTTCATTGTAAGATATAACATGATTTGCGAAGTGTTACGTATTCCTAGTCTACACTTCAGATGAATGTGAATGCGATACTTCCTCGCTAGGAAATAGCGTTTGCAGATGTCTACGTATCGTAGCAATAGCTTTCTAGTGCTTCTTAATACGGGATATCGCATCTCATTTCTATGTTTCATGGTAAGATATAACATGATTTGCGAAGTGTTGTGTATTCCTCGTCTACACTTCAAATGAATGTGAATGCGATACTTCCTCGCTAGGTAATAGCGTTTGCAGATGTCTACGTATCGTAGCAATAGCTTTCTAATGCTTCTCAAAACGCGATATCGCATCTCATTTCTATGTTTCGTGGTAAGATATAATATGATTTGCGAAGTGTTATGTATTCCTCCTCTTCACTTCAAATGAATGTAAATGCGACTCTTCCTTGCAAGGAAATAGCGTTTGCAGTTGTCTACCTATCGTAGCAATAGTGTTCTAATGCTTCTTAAAACGAGATATCACATCTCATTTCTATGTTTCATGGTAAGATATAATATGATTTGCGAAGTGGTATGTATTCCTCGTCTACACTTCAAATGAATGTAAATGCGACACTTCCTTGCAAGGAAATAGCGTTTGCTGATGTCTACGTAGCGAAGCAATAGAGTTCAAATGCTTCTTAAAACGAGATATTGCATCTCATATCTATGTTTCATGACAAGATATAATATTCATTGCGAAGTGTTATGCATTCCTCGTATGCGATTCAAATGAATGTAAATGCGACACTTTCTTGCAAGGAAATAGCGATTGCAGTTGTCTACGTATCGCAGCAATAGAGTTCTTATGATTCTTAAAACGCGATATCGCATCTCATTTCTATCTTTCATGGTAAGATATAATATGATTTGCGAAGTGTCAAGTATTCCTCGTCTACTATTCAAATGAGTGTAAATGCGACACTTCCTAGCAAGGAAATAGCGTTTGCAGATGTCTACGTTTCGTAGCTATAGATTTCTAATGCTTCTTAAAACGCGATATCGCATCTCATTTCTATGTTTCATGGTAAGATATAATATGATTTGCGAAGTGTTATGTATTCCTCGTCTACACTTCAAATGAATGTAAATGCGACACTTCCTTGCTATTAAATAGCGTTTGCAGATGTCTTCGTATCGTAGCAATAGAGTTCTTATGATTCTTAAAACGCGATATCGCATCTCATTTATATGTTTCATGGTAAGATATAATATGATTTGCGAAGTGTCATGTATTCCTCGTCTACACTTCAAATGAATGTGAATGCGATACTTCCTCGCTAGGTAATAGCGTTTGCAGATGTCTACGTATCGTAGCAATAGCTTTCTAATGCTTCTTAAAACGCGATATCGCATCTCATTTCTATGTTTCATGGTAAGATGTAATGTGATTTGCGAAGTGTTATGTATTCCTCCTCTACACTTCAAATGAATGTAAGTGCGACACTTCCTTGCCAGGAAATAGCGTTTGCAAATGTCTTCCTATCGTAGCAATAGTGTTCTAATGCTTCTTAAAACGCGATATCGCACCTCATTTCTATGTTTCATGGTAAGATATAATATGATTTGCGAAGTGTTATGTATTCCTCGTCTACACTTCAAATGAATGTAAATGCGACACTTCCCTGCAAGGAAATAGCGTTTGCAGATGTCTACGTATCGAAGCAATAGAGTTCAAATGCTTCTTAAAACGAGATATTGCATCTCATATCTATGTTTCGTGATAATATATAATATTCATTGCGAAGTGTTATGCATTCCGCTTCAACGATTCAAATGAATGTAAATGCGACACTTCCTTGCAAGGAAATAGCGTTTGCAGATGTCTACGTATCGTAGCAATAGAGTTCTTATGATTCTTAAAACGCGATATCGCATCTCATTTCTATGTTTCATGGTAAGATATAATATGATTTGCGAATTGTCATGTGTTCCTCGTCTACACTTCAAATGAATGTAAATGCGACACTTCCTTGCTAGGAAATAGCGTCTGCAGATGTCTAGGTATCGTAGCAATAGAGTTCTAATGCTTCTTAAAACGCGATATCGCATCTCATTTCTATGTTTCATGGTAAAATATAATATGATTTGCGAAGTGTCATGTATTCCTCGTCTATACTTCAAATGAATGTAAATGCGACACTTCCTTGCTAGGAAATAGCGTCTGCAGATGTCTAGGTATCGTAGCAATAGAGTTCTAATGCTTCTTAAAACGCGATATCGCATCTCATTTCTATGTTTCATGGTAAGATATAATATGATTTGCGAAGTGTTATGTATTCCTCCTCTACACTTCTAATGAATGTAAATGCGACACCTCCTTGGAAGGAAATAGCGTTTGCAGTTGTCTACCTATCGTAGCAATAGTGTTGTAATGCTTCTTAAAACGAGATATCGCATCTCATTTCTATTTTTCATGGTAAGATATAATATGATTTGCGAAGTGTTATGTATTCCTCGTCTACACTTCAAATGAATGTAAATGCGACACTTCCTTGCAAGGAAATAGCGTTTGCTGATGTCTACGTATCGAAGCAATAGAGTTCAAATGCTTCTTAAAACGAGATATTGCATCTCATATCTATGTTTCATGATAAGATATAATATTCATTGCGAAGTGTTATGCATTCCTCGTCTGCGATTCAAATGAAAGTAAATGCGACACTTCCCTGCAAGGAAATAACAATTGCAGACGTCTACGTATCGTAGCAATTGAGTTCATATGATCCTTAAAACGCGACACCGCATCTCATTTCTATGTTTCATTGTAAGATATAACATGATTTGCGAAGTGTTACGTATTCCTAGTCTACACTTCAGATGAATGTGAATGCGATACTTCCTCGCTAGGAAATAGCGTTTGCAGATGTCTACGTATCGTAGCAATAGCTTTCTAGTGCTTCTTAATACGGGATATCGCATCTCATTTCTATGTTTCATGGTAAGATATAACATGATTTGCGAAGTGTTGTGTATTCCTCGTCTACACTTCAAATGAATGTGAATGCGATACTTCCTTGCAAGGAAATAGCGTTTGCAGTTGTCTACCTATCGTAGCAATAGTGTTCTAATGCTTCTTAAAACGAGATATCACATCTCATTTCTATGTTTCATGGTAAGATATAATATGATTTGCGAAGTGGTATGTATTCCTCGTCTACACTTCAAATGAATGTAAATGCGACACTTCCTTGCAAGGAAATAGCGTTTGCTGATGTCTACGTAGCGAAGCAATAGAGTTCAAATGCTTCTTAAAACGAGATATTGCATCTCATATCTATGTTTCATGACAAGATATAATATTCATTGCGAAGTGTTATGCATTCCTCGTATGCGATTCAAATGAATGTAAATGCGACACTTTCTTGCAAGGAAATAGCGATTGCAGTTGTCTACGTATCGCAGCAATAGAGTTCTTATGATTCTTAAAACGCGATATCGCATCTCATTTCTATCTTTCATGGTAAGATATAATATGATTTGCGAAGTGTCAAGTATTCCTCGTCTACTATTCAAATGAGTGTAAATGCGACACTTCCTAGCAAGGAAATAGCGTTTGCAGATGTCTACGTTTCGTAGCTATAGATTTCTAATGCTTCTTAAAACGCGATATCGCATCTCATTTCTATGTTTCATGGTAAGATATAATATGATTTGCGAAGTGTTATGTATTCCTCGTCTACACTTCAAATGAATGTAAATGCGACACTTCCTTGCTATTAAATAGCGTTTGCAGATGTCTTCGTATCGTAGCAATAGAGTTCTTATGATTCTTAAAACGCGATATCGCATCTCATTTATATGTTTCATGGTAAGATATAATATGATTTGCGAAGTGTCATGTATTCCTCGTCTACACTTCAAATGATTGTGAATGCGTTACTTCCTCGCTAGGAAATAGCGTTTGCAGATATCTACGTATCGTAGCAATAGCTCTCTAATACTTCTTAAAACGCGATATCGCATCTCAATTCTATGTTTCATGGTAAGATATAATATGATTTGCGAAGTGTTATGTATTCCTCGTCTGCACTTCAAATGAATGTAAATGCGACACTTCGTTGCTAGGAAATAGCGTCTGCAGATGTCTAAGTATCGTAGCAATAGAGTTCTAATGCTTCTTAAAACGCGATATCGCATCTCATTTCTATGTTTCATGGTAAGATGTAATATGATTTGCGAAGTGTTAAGTATTCCTCGTCAACACTCCAAATGAATGTAAATGCGACACTTCCTTGCTAGTAAATAGCGTCTGCAGATGTCTAGGTATCGTAGCAATAGAGTTCTAATGCTTCTTAAAACGCGATATCGCATCTCATTTCTATGTTTCATGGTAAGATATGATATGATTTGCGAAGTGTCATGTATTCCTCGTCTACACTTCAAATGAATGTAAATGCGACACTTCCTTGCTAGGAAATAGCGTCTGCAGATGTCTAGGTATCGTAGCGATAGATTTCTAATGCTTCTTAAAACGCGATATCGCACCTCATTTCTATGTTTCATGGTAAAATATAACATGATTTGCGAAGTGTCATGTATTCCTCGTCTATACTTCAAATGAATGTAAATGCGACACTTCCTTGCTAGGAAATAGCGTCTGCAGGTGTCCAGGTATCGTAGCGAGAGTGTTCTAATGCTTCTTAAAACGCGATATCGCATCTCATTTCTACGTTTCATTTTCTCATTTCTATGTTTCATGGTCAGATATAATATGATTTGCGAAGTGTTATGTATTCCTCGTCTACACTTCAAATGAATGTGAATGCGACACTTCCTCGCTAGGAAATAGCGTTTGCAAATGTCTACGTATCGTAGCAATAGATTTCTAATGCTTCATAAAACGCGATATCGCATCTCATTTCTATGTTTCGTGGTAAGATATAATATGATTTGCGAAGTGTCATGTATTCCTCTTCTACACATCAAATGAATGTGAATGCGACACTTCCTCGCTAGGAAATAGCATTTGCAGATGTCTACGTATCGTAGCAGTAGCTTTCTAATGCTTCTCAAAACGCGATATCGCATCTCATTTGTATGTTTCATGGTAAGATATAATATGATTTGCGAAGTCTCATGTATTCCTCGTCTACACTTCAAATGAATGTAAATGCGACACTTCCTTGCTAGGAAATAGCGTCTGCAGATGTCTAGGTATCGTAGCAATAGAGTTCTTATGATTCTTAAAACGCGATATCGCATCTCATTTATATGTTTCATGGTAAGACGTAATATGATTTGCGAAGTGTTAAGTACTCCTCGTCTACACTTCAAATGAATGTAAATGCGACACTTCGTTGCTAGGAAATAGCGTCTGCAGATGTCTAAGTATCGTAGCAATAGAGTTCTAATGCTTCTTAAAACGCGATATCGCATCTCATTTCTATGTTTCATGGTAAGATGTAATATGATTTGCGAAGTGTTAAGTATTCCTCGTCAACACTCCAAATGAATGTAAATGCGACACTTCCTTGCTAGTAAATAGCGTCTGCAGATGTCTAGGTATCGTAGCAATAGAGTTCTAATGCTTCTTAAAACGCGATATCGCATCTCATTTCTATGTTTCATGGTAAGATATGATATGATTTGCGAAGTGTCATGTATTCCTCGTCTACACTTCAAATGAATGTAAATGCGACACTTCCTTGCTAGGAAATAGCGTCTGCAGATGTCTAGGTATCGTAGCGATAGATTTCTAATGCTTCTTAAAACGCGATATCGCACCTCATTTCTATGTTTCATGGTAAAATATAACATGATTTGCGAAGTGTCATGTATTCCTCGTCTATACTTCAAATGAATGTAAATGCGACACTTCCTTGCTAGGAAATAGCGTCTGCAGGTGTCTAGGTATCGTAGCGAGAGTGTTCTAATGCTTCTTAAAACGCGATATCGCATCTCATTTCTACGTTTCATTTTCTCATTTCTATGTTTCATGGTCAGATATAATATGATTTGCGAAGTGTTATGTATTCCTCGTCTACACTTCAAATGAATGTGAATGCGACACTTCCTCGCTAGGAAATAGCGTTTGCAAATGTCTACGTATCGTAGCAATAGATTTCTAATGCTTCATAAAACGCGATATCGCATCTCATTTCTATGTTTCGTGGTAAGATATAATATGATTTGCGAAGTGTCATGTATTCCTCGTCTATACTTCAAATGAGTATAAATGCAACACTTCCTTGCAAGGAAATAGCGTTTGCAGATGTTCGGCTATCGTAGCAATAGAGTTCTAATGCTTCTTAAAACGCGATATCGCATCTCATTTCTATGTTTCATGGTAAGATATAATATGATTTGCGAAGTGTCATGTATTCCTCGTCTACACTTCAAATGAATGTAAATGCGACACTTCCTTGCTAGGAAATAGCGTCTGCAGATGTCTAGGTATCGTAGCAATAGAGTTCTAATGCTTCTTAAAACGCGATATCGCATCTCATTTCTATGTTTCATGGTAAGATGTAATGTGATTTGCGAAGAGTTATGTATTCCTCCTCTACACTTCAAATGAATGTAAATGCGAAACTTCCTTGCCAGGAAATAGCGTTTGCAAATGTCTTCCTATCGTAGCAATAGTGTTCTAATGCTTCTTAAAACGCGATATCGCACCTCATTTCTATGTTTCATGGTAAGATATAATATGATTTGCGAAGTGTTATGTATTCCTCGTCTACACTTCAAATGTATGTAAATGCGACACTTCCCTGCAAGGAAATAGCGTTTGCAGATGTCTACGTATCGAAGCAATAGAGTTCAAATGCTTCTTAAAACGAGATATTGCATCTCATATCTATGTTTCGTGATAATATATAATATTCATTGCGAAGTGTTATGCATTCCGCGTCTACGATTCAAATGAATGTAAATGCGACACTTCCTTGCAAGGAAATAGCGTTTGCAGATGTCTACGTATCGTAACAATAGAGTTCTTATGATTCTTAAAACGCGATATCGCATCTCATTTCTATGTTCCATGGTAAGATATAATATGATTTGCGAATTGTCATGTGTTCCTCGTCTACACTTCAAATGAATGTAAATGCGACACTTCCTTGCTAGGAAATAGCGTCTGCAGATGTCTAGGTATCGTAGCAATAGAGTTCTAATGCTTCTTAAAACGCGATATCGCATCTCATTTCTATGTTTCATGGTAAAATATAATATGATTTGCGAAGTGTCATGTATTCCTCGTCTATACTTCAAATGAATGTAAATGCGACACCTCCTTGGAAGGAAATAGCGTTTGCAGTTGTCTACCTATCGTAGCAATAGTGTTGTAATGCTTCTTAAAACGAGATATCGCATCTCATTTCTATTTTTCATGGTAAGATATAATATGATTTGCGAAGTGCTATGTATTCCTCGTCTACACTTCAAGTGAATGTAAATGCGACACTTCCTTGCTAGGAAATAGCTTCTGCAGATGTCTAGGTATCGTAGCGATAGAGTTCGAATGCTTCTTAAAACGAGATATCGCATCTCATTTCTATGTTTCATGGTAAGATGTAATATGATTTGCGAAGTGTTATGTATTCCTCCTCTACACATCAAATGAATGTAAGTGCGACACTTCCTAGCTAGGAAATAGCGTCTGCAGATGTCTAGGTATCGTAGCAATAGAGTTCTAATGCTTCTTAAAACGCGATATCGCATCTCATTTCTATGTTACATGGTAAGATGTAATATGATTTGCGAAGTGTTATGTATTCCTCCCCTACACTTCAAATGAATGTAAATGCGACACTTCCTTGCCAGGAAATAGCGTTTGCCAATGTCTACCTATCGTAGCAATAGTGTTCTAATGCTTCTTAAAACGCGATATCGCACCTCATTTCTATGCTTCATGGTAAGATATAATATGATTTGCGAAGTGTTATGTATTCCTCGTCTACACTTCAAATGAATGTAAGTGCGACACTCCCTTGCTAGGAAATAGCGCCTGCAGATGTCTAGGTATCGTAGCAATAGAGTTCAAATGCTTCTTAGAACGAGATATTGCATCTCATATCTATGTTTCATGATAAGATATAATATTCATTGCGAAGTGTTATGCATTCCTCGTATACGATTCAAATGAATGTAAATGCGACACTTCCTTGCAAGGAAATAGCGTTTGCAGATGTCTACGTATCGTAGCAATAGAGTTCTTATGATTCTTAATACGGGATATCGCATCTCATTTCTATGTTTCATGGTAAGATATAACATGATTTGCGAAGTGTTGTGTATTCCTCGTCTACACTTCGAATGAATGTGAATGCGATACTTCCTCGCTAGGTAATAGCGTTTGCAGATGTCTACGTATCGAAGCAATAGAGTTCAAATGCTTCTTAAAACGAGATATTGCATCTCATATCTATGTTTCATGATAAGATATAATATTCATTGCGAAGTGTTATGCATTCCTCGTCTGCGATTCAAATGAAAGTAAATGCGACACTTCCCTGCAAGGAAATAACAATTGCAGACGTCTACGTATCGTAGCAATAGAGTTCATATGATCCTTAAAACGCGACATCGCATCTCATTTCTATGTTTCATTGTAAGATATAACATGATTTGCGAAGTGTTATGTATTCCTCGTCTACACTTCAGATGAATGTGAATGCGACACTTCCTCGCTATTAAATAGCGTTTGCAGATGTCTTCGTATCGTAGCAATAGAGTTCTTATGATTCTTAAAACGCGATATCGCATCTCATTTATATGTTTCATGGTAAGATATAATATGATTTGCGAAGTGTCATGTATTCCTCGTCTACACTTCAAATGAATGTGAATGCGACACTTCCTCGCTAGGAAATAGCATTTGCAGATGTCTACGTATCGTAGCTATAGAGTTCTTATGATTCTTAAAACGCGATATCGCATCTCATTTCTATGTTTCATGGAAAGATATAATGATTTGCGAAGTGTTATGCATTCCTCGTCTACACTTCAAGTGAATGTAAATGCGACACTTCCTTGCTAGGAAATAGCTTCTGCAGATGTCTAGGTATCGTAGCGATAGAGTTCGAATGCTTCTTAAAACGCGATATCGCATCTCATTTCTATGTTTCATGGAAAGATATAATATAATTTGCGAAGTGTTATGTATTCCTCGTCTACACTTCAAGTGAATGTAAATGCGACACTTCCTTGCTAGGAAATAGCTTCTGCAGATGTCTAGGTATCGTAGCGATAGAGTTCGAATGCTTCTTAAAACGCGATATCGCATCTCATTTCTATGTTTCATGGTAAGATGTAATATGATTTGCGAAGTGTTATGTATTCCTCCTCTACACATCAAATGAATGTAAATGCGACACTTCCTAGCTAGGAAATAGCGTCTGCAGATGTCTAGGTATCGTAGCAATAGAGTTCTAATGCTTCTTAAAACGCGATATCGCATCTCATTTCTATGTTACATGGTAAGATGTAATATGATTTGCGAAGTGTTATGTATTCCTCCCCTACACTTCAAATGAATGTAAATGCGACACTTCCTTGCCAGGAAATAGCGTTTGCAGATGTCTACGTATCGTAGCAATAGATTTCATATGATTCTTAAAACGCGATATCGCATCTCATTTCTATGTTTCATGGTAAGATATAATATGATTTGCGAAGTGTTATGTATTCCTCGTCTACACTTCATGTGAATGTAAATGCGACACATCCTTGCAAGGAAATAGCGTTTGCAGATGTCTACGTATCGAAGCAATAGAGTTCAAATGCTTCTTAAAACGAGATATTGCATCTCATATCTATGTTTCATGATAAGATATAATATTCATTGCGAAGTGTTATGCATTCCTCGTCTGCGATTCAAATGAAAGTAAATGCGACACTTCCCTGCAAGGAAATAACAATTGCAGACGTCTACGTATCGTAGCAATAGAGTTCATATGATCCTTAAAACGCGACATCGCATCTCATTTCTATGTTTCATTGTAAGATATAACATGATTTGCGAAGTGTTATGTATTCCTCGTCTACACTTCAGATGAATGTGAATGCGATACTTCCTCGCTAGGAAATAGCGTTTGCAGATGTCTACGTATCGTAGCAATAGCTATCTAATGCTTCTTAATACGGGATATCGCATCTCATTTCTATGTTTCATGGTAAGATATAACGTGATGTGCGAAGTGTTGTGTATTCCTCGTCTACACTTCAAATGAATGTGAATGCGATACTTCCTCGCTAGGTAATAGCGTTTGCAGATGTCTACGTATCGTAGCAATAGCTTTCTAATGCTTCTCAAAACACGATATCGCATCTCATTTCTATGTTTCGTGGTAAGATATAATATGATTTGCGAAGTGTTATGTATTCCTCCTCTTCACTTCAAATGAATGTAAATGCGACACTTCCTTGCAAGGAAATAGCGTTTGCAGTTGTCTACCTATCGTAGCAATAGTGTTCTAATGCTTCTTAAAACGAGATATCACATCTCATTTCTATGTTTCATGGTAAGATATAATATGATTTGCGAAGTGTTATGTATTCCTCGTCTACACTTCAAATGAATGAAAATGCGACACTTCCTTGCAAGGAAATAGCGTTTGCTGATGTCTACGTATCGAAGCAATAGAGTTCAAATGCTTCTTAAAACGAGATATTGCATCTCATATCTATGTTTCATGACAAGATATAATATTCATTGCGAAGTGTTATGCATTCCTCGTATGCGATTCAAATGAATGTAAATGCGACACTTTCTTGCAAGGAAATAGCGATTGCAGTTGTCTACGTATCGTAGCAATAGAGTTCTTATGATTCTTAAAACGCGATATCGCATCTCATTTCTATCTTTCATGGTAAAATATAATATGATTTGCGAAGTGTCATGTATTCCTCGTCTACTATTCAAATGAGTGTAAATGCGACACTTCCTAGCAAGGAAATAGCGTTTGCAGATGTCTACGTTTCGTAGCTATAGATTTCTAATGCTTCTTAAAACGCGATATCGCATCTCATTTCTATGTTTCATGGTAAGATATAATATGATTTGCGAAGTGTTATGTATTCCTCGTCTATACTTCAAATGAATGTAAATGCGACACTTCCTCGCTAGGTAATAGCGTTGGCAGATGTCTACGTATCGTAGCAATAGCTTTCTAATGCTTCTCAAAACGCGATATCGCATCTCATTTCTATGTTTCATGGTAAGATATAACATGATTTGCGAAGTGTTATGTATTCCTCGTCTACACTTCAAATGAATGTGAATGCGTTACTTCCTCGCTAGGAAATAGCGTTTGCAGATATCTACGTATCATAGCAATAGCTTTCTAATACTTCTTAAAACGCGATATCGCATCTCATTTCTATGTTTCATGGTAAGATATAATATGATTTGCGAAGTGTTATGTATTACTCGTCTGCACTTCAAATGAATGTAAGTGCGACACTTCCTTGCAAGGAAATAGCGTTTGCAGATGTCTACGTATCGTAGCAATAGAGTTCTTATGATTCTTAAAACGCGATATCGCACCTCATTTCTATGTTTCATGGAAAGATATAATATGATTTGCGAAGTGCTATGTATTCCCCGTCTACACTTCAAGTGAATGTAAATGCGACACTCCCTTGCTAGGAAATAGCTTCTGCAGATGTCTAGGTATCGTAGCGATAGAGTTCGAATGCTTCTTAAAACGAGATATCGCATCTCATTTCTATGTTTCATGGTAAGATGTAATATGATTTGCGAAGTGTTATGTATTCCTCCTCTACACTTCAAATGAATGTAAATGCGACACTTCCTAGCTAGGAAATAGCGTCTGCAGATGTCTAGGTATCGTAGCAATAGAGTTCTAATGCTTCTTAAAACTCGATATCGCATCTCATTTCTATGTTACATGGTAAGATGTAATATGATTTGCGAAGTGTTATGTATTCCTCCCCTACACTTCAAATGAATGTAAATGCGACACTTCCTTGCCAGGAAATAGCGTTTGCCAATGTCTACCTATCGTAGCAATAGTGTTCTAATGCTTCTTAAAACGCGATATCGCACCTCATTTCTATGCTTCATGGTAAGATATAATATGATTTGCGAAGTGTTACGTATTCCTCGTCTACACTTCAAATGAATGTAAGTGCGACACTCCCTTGCTAGGAAATAGCGTCTGCAGATGTCTAGGTATCGTAGCAATAGAGTTCAAATGCTTCTTAGAACGAGATATTGCATCTCATATCTATGTTTCATGATAAGATATAATATTCATTGCGAAGTGTTATGCATTCCTCGTATACGATTCAAATGAATGTAAATGCGACACTTCCTTGCAAGGAAATAGCGTTTGCAGATGTCTACGTATCGAAGCAATAGAGTTCAAATGCTTCTTAAAACGAGATATTGCATCTCATATCTATGTTTCATGATAAGATATAATATTCATTGCGAAGTGTTATGCATTCCTCGTCTGCGATTCAAATGAAAGTAAATGCGACACTTTCTTGCAAGGAAATAGCGATTGCAGTTGTCTACGTATCGTAGCAATAGAGTTCTTATGATTCTTAAAACGCGATATCGCATCTCATTTCTATCTTTCATGGTTAAATATAATATGATTTGCGAAGTGTCATGTATTCCTCGTCTACTATTCAAATGAGTGTAAATGCGACACTTCCTAGCAAGGAAATAGCGTTTGCAGATGTCTACGTTTCGTAGCTATAGATTTCTAATGCTTCTTAAAACGCGATATCGCATCTCATTTCTATGTTTCATGGTAAGATATAATATGATTTGCGAAGTGTTATGTATTCCTCGTCTACACTTCAAATGAATGTAAATGCGACACTTCCTCGCTAGGTAATAGCGTTTGCAGATGTCTACGTATCGTAGCAATAGCTTTCTAATGCTTCTCAAAACGCGATATCGCATCTCATTTCTATGTTTCATGGTAAGATATAACATGATTTGCGAAGTGTTATGTATTCCTCGTCTACACTTCAAATGAATGTGAATGCGTTACTTCCTCGCTAGGAAATAGCGTTTGCAGATATCTACGTATCATAGCAATAGCTTTCTAATACTTCTTAAAACGCGATATCGCATCTCATTTCTATGTTTCATGGTAAGATATAATATGATTTGCGAAGTGTTATGTATTCCTCGTCTGCACTTCAAATGAATGTAAGTGCGACACTTCCTTGCAAGGAAATAGCGTTTGCAGATGTCTACGTATCGTAGCAATAGAGTTCTTATGATTCTTAAAACGCGATATCGCACCTCATTTCTATGTTTCATGGAAAGATATAATATGATTTGCGAAGTGCTATGTATTCCTCGTCTACACTTCAAGTGAATGTAAATGCGACACTTCCTTGCTAGGAAATAGCTTCTACAGATGTCTAGGTATCGTAGCGATAGATTACTAATGCTTCTTAAAACGCGATATCGCATCTCATTTCTATGTTTCATGGTAAGGTATAATATGATTTGAGAAATGTCATGTATTCCTCGTCTACACTTCAAATGAATGTAAATGCGACACTTCCATGCTAGGAAATAGCGTCTGCAGATATCTAGGTATCGTAGCAATAGAGTTCAAATGCTTCTTAAAACGAGTTATTGCATCTCATATATATGTTTCATGATAAGATATAATATTCATTGCGAAGTGTTATGCATTCCTCGTCTGCGATTCAAATGAAAGTAAATGCGACACTTCCCTGCGAGGAAATAACAATTGCAGACGTCTACGTATAGTAGCAATAGAGTTCATATGATCCTTAAAACGCGACATCGCATCTCATTTCTATGTTTCATTGTAAGATATAACATGATTTGCGAAGTGTTATGTATTCCTCGTCTACACTTCAGATGAATGTGAATGCGATACTTCCTCGCTAGGAAATAGCGTTTGCAGATGTCTACGTATCGTAGCAATAGCTTTCTAATGCTTCTTAATACGGGATATCGCATCTCATTTCTATGTTTCATGGTAAGATATAACATGATTTGCGAAGTGTTGTGTATTCCTCGTCTACACTTCAAATGAATGTGAATGCGATACTTCCTCGCTAGGTAATAGCGTTTGCAGATGTCTACGTATCGTTGCAATAGCTTTCTAATGCCTCTCAAAACGCGATATCGCATCTCATTTCTATGTTTCGTAGTAAGATATAATATGATTTGCGAAGTGTTATGTATTCCTCGTCTACACTTCAAATGAATGTAAATGCGACACTTCCTTGCAAGGAAATAGCGTTTGCTGATGTCTACGTATCGAAGCAATAGAGTTCAAATGCTTCTTAAAACGAGATATTGCATCTCATATCTATGTTTCATGACAAGATATAATATTCATTGCGAAGTGTTATGCATTCCTCGTATGCGATTCAAATGAATGTAAATGCGACACTTTCTTGCAAGGAAATAGCGATTGCAGTTATCTACGTATCGTAGCAATAGAGTTCTTATGATTCTTAAAACGAGATATCGCATCTCATTTCTATCTTTCATGGTAAGATATAATATGATTTGCGAAGTGTCATGTATTCCTCGTCTACTATTCAAATGAGTGTAAATGCGACACTTCCTAGCAAGGAAATAGCGTCTGCAGATGTCTACGTTTCGTAGCTATAGGTTACTAATGCTTCTTAAAACGCGATATCGCATCTCATTTCTATGTTTCATGGTAAGATATAATATGATTTGCGAAGTGTTATGTATTCCTCGTCTACACTTCAAATGAATGTAAATGCGACACTTCCTTGCTAGGAAATAGCGTTTGCAGATGTCTTCGTATCGTAGCAATAGAGTTCTTATGATTCTTAAAACGCGATATCGCATCTCATTTATATGTTTCATGGTGAGATATTATATGATTTGCGAAGTGTCATGTATTCCTCGTCTACACTTCAAATGAATGTGAATGCGACACTTCCTCGCTAGGAAATAGCGTTTGCAGATGTCTACGTATCGTAGCAATAGAGTTCATATGATTCTTAAAACGCGATATCGCATCTCATTTCTATGTTTCATGGTAAGATATAACATGATTTGCGAAGTGTTATGTATTCCTCGTCTACACTTCAAATGGATGTGAATGCGTTACTTCCTCGCTAGGAAATAGCGTTTGCAGATATCTACGTATCGTAGCAATAGCTTACTAATACTTCTTAAAACGCGATATCGCATCTCATTTCTATGTTTCATGGTAAGATATAATATGATTTGCGAAGTGTTATGTATTCCTCGTCTGCACTTCAAATGAATGTAAGTGCGACACTTCCTTGCAAGGAAATAGCGTTTGCAGATGTCTACGTATCGTAGCAATAGAGTTCTTATGATTCTTAAAACGCGATATCGCATCTCATTTCTATGTTTCATGGAAAGATATAATATGATTTGCGAAGTGTTGTGTATTCCTCGTCTACACTTCAAATGAATGTGAATGCGACACTTCCTTGCAAGGAAATAGCGTTTGCAGATGTCTACGTATCGTAGCAATAGTTATGTAATGCTTCTTAAAACGCGATATCGCATCTCATTTCTATGTTTCATGGTAAGATGTAATATGATTTGCGAAGTGTTATGTATTCCTCGTCTACACTTCAAATGAAAGTAAATGCGACACTTCCTTGCAAAGAAATAGCGTTTGCAGATGTCTACGTATCGTAGCAATAGATATGTAATGCTTCTTAAAACGCGATAACGCATCTCATTTCTATGTTTCATGGTAAGATATAATATGATTTGCGAAGTGTCATGTATTCCTCGTCTACACTTCAAATGAATGTAAATGCGACACTTCCTTGCTAGGAAATAGCGTCTGCAGATGTCTAGGTATCGTAGCAATAGAGTTCTTATGCTTCTTATAACGCGATATCGCATCTCATTTCTATGTTTCATGGTAAGATGTAATATGATTTGCGAAGTGTTATGTATTCCTCGTCTACACTTCAAATGAATGTAAATGCGACACTTCCTTGCAAGGAAGTAGCGATTGCAGATGTCTACGTATCGAAGCAATAGGATTCTTATGATTATTAAAACGCGATATCGCATCTCATTTCTATGTTTCATGGTAAGATATAATATGATTTGCGAAGTGTCATGTATTCCTCGTCTACACTTCAAATGAATGTGAATGCGACACTTCCTCGCTAGGAAATAGCGTTTGCAGATGTCTACGTATCGTAGCAATAGAGTTCATATGATTCTTAAAACGCGATATCGCATCTCATTTCTATGTTTCATGGTAAGATATAACATGATTTGCGAAGTGCTATGTATTCCTCGTCTACACTTCAAATGAATGTGAATGCGATACTTCCTCGCTAGGAAATAGCGTATGCAGATGTCTACGTATCGTAGCAATAGCTTTCTATTGCTGCTTAAAACGCGATATCGCATCTCATTTCTATGTTTCATGGTAAGATATAATATGATTTGCGAAGTGCTACGTATTCCTCGTCTACACTTCAAATGAATGTAAATGCGACACTTCCTTGCAAAGAAATAGCGTTTGCAGATATCTACGTATGGTAGCAATAGGTATGTAATGCTTCTTAAAACGCGATATCGCATCTCATTTCTACGTTTCATGGTAAGATATAATATGATTTGCGAAGTGTCATGTATTCCTCGTCTACTATTCAAATGAGTGTAAATGCGACACTTCCTAGCAAGGAGATAGCGTTTGCAGATGTCTACGTATCGTAGCCATAGATTTCAAATGCTTCTTAAAACGCGATATCGCATCTCATTTCTATGTTTCATGGTAAGATATAATATGATTTGCGAAGTGTTATGTATTCCTCGCCTACACTTCAAATGAATGTAAATGCGACACTTCCTTGCTAGGAAATAGCGTCTGCAGATGTCTAGGTATCGTAGCAATAGAGTTCTAATGCTTCTCATAACGCGATATCGCATCTCATTTCTATGTTTCATGGTAAGATGTAATATGATTTGCGAAGTGTTATGTATTCCTCGTCTGCACTTCAAATGAATGTAAATGCGACACTTCCTTGCAAGGAAATAGCGTTTGCAGATGTCTACGTATCGTAGCAATAGATATGTAATGCTTCTTAAAACGCGATATCGCATCTCATTTCTATGTTTCATGGTAAGATATAATATGATTTGCGAAGTGTTATGTATTCCTCGTCTACTATTCAAATGAGTGTAAATGCGACACATCCTAGCAAGGAGATAGCGTTTGCAGATGTCTACGTATCGTAGCCATAGATTTCAAATGCTTCTTAAAACGCGATATCGCATCTCATTTCTATGTTTCATGGTAAGATATAATATGATTTGCGAAGTGCTACGTTATCCTCGTCTACACTTCAAATGAATGTAAATGCGACACTTCCTTGCAAAGAAATAGCGTTTGCAGATATCTACGTATCGTAGCAATAGGTATGTAATGCTTCATAAAACGCGATATCGCATCTCATTTCTACGTTTCATGGTAAGATATAATATGATTTGCGAAGTGTCATGTATTCCTCGTCTACTATTCAAATGAGTGTAAATGCGACACTTCCTAGCAAGGAGATAGCGTTTGCAGATGTCTACGTATCGTAGCCATAGATTTCAAATGCTTCTTAAAACGCGATATCGCATCTCATTTCTATGTTTCATGGTAAGATATAACATGATTTGCGAAGTGTCATGTATTCCTCGTCTACACTTCAAATGAATGTAAATGCGACACTTCCTCGCTAGGAAATAGCGTTTGCAGATGTCTACGTATCGTAGCAATAGAGTTCATATGATTCTTAAAACGCGATATCGCATCTCATTTCTATGTTTCATGGTAAGATATAACATGATTTGCGAAGTGTTATGTATTCCTCGTCTACACTTCAAATGAATGTGAATGCGATACTTCCTCACTAGAAAATAGCGTTTGCAGATGTCTACGTATCGTAGCAATAGCTTTCTAATGCTTCTTAAAACGCGATATCGCATCACATTTCTATGTTTCATGGAAAGATATAATATGATTTGCGAAGTGTTATGCATTCCTCGTCTACGATTCAAATGAATGTAAATGCGACACTTCCTTGCAAGGAAATAGCGTTTTCAGATGTCTACGTATCGTAGCAATAGTGTTCTTATGGTCCTTAAAACGCGATATCGCATCTCATTTCGATGTTTCATGGTAAGATGTAATATGATTTGCGAAGTGTTATGTATTCCTCGCTGCACTTCAAATGAATGTGAATGCGATACTTCCTCACTAGAAAATAGCGTTTGCAGATGTCTACGTATCGTAGCAATACCTTTCTAATGCTTCTTAAAACGCGATATCGCATCTCATTTCTATGTTTCATGGTAAGATATAATATGATTTGCGAAGTGCTACGTATTCCTCGTCTACACTTCAAATGAATGTAAATGCGACACATCCTTGCAAAGAAATAGCGTTTGCAGATATCTACGTATCGTAGCAATAGGTATGTAATGCTTCATAAAACGCGATATCGCATCTCATTTCTACGTTTCATGGTAAGATATAATATGATTTGCGAAGTGTCATGTATTCCTCGTCTACTATTCAAATGAGTGTAAATGCGACACTTCCTAGCAAGGAGATAGCGTTTGCAGATGTCTACGTATCGTAGCCATAGATTTCAAATGCTTCTTAAAACGCGATATCGCATCTCATTTCTATGTTTCATTGTAAGATATAACATGATTTGCGAAGTGTTATGTATTCCTCGCCTACACTTCAAATGAATGTAAATGCGACACTTCCTTGCAAAGAAATAGCTTTTGCAGATGTCTACGTATAGTAGCAATAGATATGTAATGCTTCTTAAAACGCGATATCGCATCTCATTTCTACGTTTCATGGTAGGATATAATATGATTTGCGAAGTGTCATGTATTCCTCGTCTACTATTCAAATGAGTGTAAATGCGACACTTCCTAGCAAGGAAATAGCGTTTGCAGATGTCTACGTATCGTAGCTATAGATTTCTAATGCTTCTTAAAACGCGACATCGCATCTCATTTCTATGTTTCATGGTAAGATATAATATGATTTGCGAAGTGTCATGTATTCCTCGTCTACACTTCAAATGAATGTGAATGCGACACTTCCTCGCTAGGAAATAGCGTTTGTAGATGTCTACGTATCGTAGCAATAGAGTTCATATGATTCGTAAAACGCGATATCGCATCTGATTTCTATGTTTCATGGTAAGATATAACATGATTTGCGAAGTGTCATGTATTCCTCGTCTACACTTCAAATGAATGTAAATGCGACACTTCCTTGCTAGGAAATAGCGTCTGCAGATGTCTAGGTATCGTAGCAATAGAGTTCTAATGCTTCTCATAACGCGATATCGCATCTCATTTCTACGTTTCATGGTAAGATGTAATATGATTTGCGAAGTGTTATGTATTCCTCGTCTACACTTCAAATGAATATAAATGCGACACTTCCTTGCATGGAAGAAGCGATTGCAGATGTCTACGTATCGTAGCAATAGCTTTCTAATGCTTCTTAAAACGCGATATCGCATCACATTTCTATGTTTCATGGAAAGATATAATATGATTTGCGAAGTGTTATGCATTCCTCGTCTACACTTCAAATGAATGTAAATGCGACACTTCCTTGCAAAGAAATAGCGTTTGCAGATATCTACGTATGGTAGCAATAGGTATGTAATGCTTCTTAAAACGCGATATCGCATCTCATTTCTACGTTTCATGGTAAGATATAATATGATTTGCGAAGTGTCATGTATTCCTCGTCTACTATTCAAATGAGTGTAAATGCGACACTTCCTAGCAAGGAGATAGCGATTGCAGATGTCTACGTATCGTAGCCATAGATTTCAAATGCTTCTTAAAACGCGATATCGCATCTCATTTCTATGTTTCATGGTAAGATATAATATGATTTGCGAAGTGTTATGTATTCCTCGCCTACACTTCAAATGAATGTAAATGCGACACTTCCTTGCTAGGAAATAGCGTCTGCAGATGTCTAGGTATCGTAGCAATAGAGTTCTAATGCTTCTCATAACGCGATATCGCATCTCATTTCTATGTTTCATGGTAAGATGTAATATGATTTGCGAAGTGTTATGTATTCCTCGTCTGCACTTCAAATGAATGTAAATGCGACACTTCCTTGCAAGGAAATAGCGTTTGCAGATGTCTACGTATCGTAGCAATAGATATGTAATGCTTCTTAAAACGCGATATCGCATCTCATTTCTATGTTTCATGGTAAGATATAATATGATTTGCGAAGTGTTATGTATTCCTCGTCTACTATTCAAATGAGTGTAAATGCGACACATCCTAGCAAGGAGATAGCGTTTGCAGATGTCTACGTATCGTAGCCATAGATTTCAAATGCTTCTTAAAACGCGATATCGCATCTCATTTCTATGTTTCATGGTAAGATATAATATGATTTGCGAAGTGCTACGTTATCCTCGTCTACACTTCAAATGAATGTAAATGCGACACTTCCTTGCAAAGAAATAGCGTTTGCAGATATCTACGTATCGTAGCAATAGGTATGTAATGCTTCATAAAACGCGATATCGCATCTCATTTCTACGTTTCATGGTAAGATATAATATGATTTGCGAAGTGTCATGTATTCCTCGTCTACTATTCAAATGAGTGTAAATGCGACACTTCCTAGCAAGGAGATAGCGTTTGCAGATGTCTACGTATCGTAGCCATAGATTTCAAATGCTTCTTAAAACGCGATATCGCATCTCATTTCTATGTTTCATGGTAAGATATAACATGATTTGCGAAGTGTCATGTATTCCTCGTCTACACTTCAAATGAATGTAAATGCGACACTTCCTTGCTAGGAAATAGCGTCTGCAGATGTCTAGGTATCGTAGCAATAGAGTTCTAATGCTTCTCATAACGCGATATCGCATCTCATTTCTATGTTTCATGGTAAGATGTAATATGATTTGCGAAGTGTTATGTATTCCTCGTCTACACTTCAAATGAATGTAAATGCGACACTTCCTTGCAAGGAAGTAGCGATTGCAGATGTCGACGTATCGAAGCAATAGAGTTCTTATGATTCTTAAAACGCGATATCGCATCTCATTTCTATGTTTCATGGTAAGATATAATATGGTTTGCGAAGTGTCATGTATTCCTCGTCTACACTTCAAATGAATGTGAATGCGACACTTCCTCGCTAGGAAATAGCGTTTGCAGATGTCTACGTATCGTAGCAATAGAGTTCATATGATTCTTAAAACGCGATATCGCATCTCATTTCTATGTTTCATGGTAAGATATAACATGATTTGCGAAGTGTTATGTATTCCTCGTCTACACTTCAAATGAATGTGAATGCGATACTTCCTCACTAGAAAATAGCGTTTGCAGATGTCTACGTATCGTAGCAATAGCTTTCTAATGCTTCTTAAAACGCGATATCGCATCACATTTCTATGTTTCATGGAAAGATATAATATGATTTGCGAAGTGTTATGCATTCCTCGTCTACGATTCAAATGAATGTAAATGCGACACTTCCTTGCAAGGAAATAGCGTTTTCAGATGTCTACGTATCGTAGCAATAGTGTTCTTATGGTCCTTAAAACGCGATATCGCATCTCATTTCGATGTTTCATGGTAAGATGTAATATGATTTGCGAAGTGTTATGTATTCCTCGCTGCACTTCAAATGAATGTGAATGCGATACTTCCTCACTAGAAAATAGCGTTTGCAGATGTCTACGTATCGTAGCAATACCTTTCTAATGCTTCTTAAAACGCGATATCGTATCTCATTTCTATGTTTCATGGTAAGATATAATATGATTTGCGAAGTGCTACGTATTCCTCGTCTACACTTCAAATGAATGTAAATGCGACACATCCTTGCAAAGAAATAGCGTTTGCAGATATCTACGTATCGTAGCAATAGGTATGTAATGCTTCATAAAACGCGATATCGCATCTCATTTCTACGTTTCATGGTAAGATATAATATGATTTGCGAAGTGTCATGTATTCCTCGTCTACTATTCAAATGAGTGTAAATGCGACACTTCCTAGCAAGGAGATAGCGTTTGCAGATGTCTACGTATCGTAGCCATAGATTTCAAATGCTTCTTAAAACGCGATATCGCATCTCATTTCTATGTTTCATTGTAAGATATAACATGATTTGCGAAGTGTTATGTATTCCTCGCCTACACTTCAAATGAATGTAAATGCGACACTTCCTTGCAAAGAAATAGCTTTTGCAGATGTCTACGTATAGTAGCAATAGATATGTAATGCTTCTTAAAACGCGATATCGCATCTCATTTCTACGTTTCATGGTAAGATATAATATGATTTGCGAAGTGTCATGTATTCCTCGTCTACTATTCAAATGAGTGTAAATGCGACACTTCCTAGCAAGGAAATAGCGTTTGCAGATGTCTACGTATCGTAGCTATAGATTTCTAATGCTTCTTAAAACGCGACATCGCATCTCATTTCTATGTTTCATGGTAAGATATAATATGATTTGCGAAGTGTCATGTATTCCTCGTCTACACTTCAAATGAATGTGAATGCGACACTTCCTCGCTAGGAAATAGCGTTTGTAGATGTCTACGTATCGTAGCAATAGAGTTCATATGATTCTTAAAACGCGATATCGCATCTCATTTCTATGTTTCATGGTAAGATATAACATGATTTGCGAAGTGTCATGTATTCCTCGTCTACACTTCAAATGAATGTAAATGCGACACTTCCTTGCTAGGAAATAGCGTCTGCAGATGTCTAGGTATCGTAGCAATAGAGTTCTAATGCTTCTCATAACGCGATATCGCATCTCATTTCTACGTTTCATGGTAAGATGTAATATGATTTGCGAAGTGTTATGTATTCCTCGTCTACACTTCAAATGAATATAAATGCGACACTTCCTTGCAAGGAAGAAGCGATTGCAGATGTCTACGTATCGAAGCAATAGAGTTCTTATGATTCTTAAAACGCGATATCGCATCTCATTTCTATGTTTCATGGTAACATATAATATGGTTTGCGAAGTGTCATGTATCCTCGTCTACACTTCAAATGAATGTGAATGCGACATTTCCTCGCTAGGAAATAGCGTTTGCAGATGTCTAAGTATCGTAGCAATAGAGTTCATATGATTCTTAAAACGCGATATCGCATCTCATTTCTATGTTTCATGGTAAGATATAACATGATTTGCGAAGTGTTATGTATTCCTCGTCTACACTTCAAATGAATGTGAATGCGATACTTCCTCACTAGAAAATAGCGTTTGCAGATGTCTACGTATCGTAGCAATAGCTTTCTAATGCTTCTTAAAACGCGATATCGCATCACATTTCTATGTTTCATGGAAAGATATAATATGATTTGCGAAGTGTTATGCATTCCTCGTCTACGATTCAAATGAATGTAAATGCGACACTTCCTTGCAAGGAAATAGCGTTTGCAGATGTCTAGGTATCGTAGCAAAAGAGTTCATATGATTCTTAAAACGCGATATCGCATCTCATTTCTATGTTTCATGGTAAGGTGTAATATGATTTGCGAAGTGTTATGTATTCCACGTCTACACTTCAAATGAATGTGAATGCGACACTTCCTCGCTAGGAAATAGCGTTTGCAGATGTCTACGTATCGTAGCAATAGAGTTCATATGATTCTTAAGACGCGATATCGCATCTCATTTCAATGTTTCATGGTAAGATGTAACATGATTTGCGAAGTGTTATGTATTCCTCGTCTACACTTCAAATGAATGTGAATGCGATACTTCCTCACTAGAAAATAGCGTTTGCAGATGTCTACGCATCGTAGCAATAGCTTTCTAATGCTTCTTAAAACGCGATATCGCATCACATTTCTATGTTTCATGGAAAGATATAATATGATTTGCGAAGTGTTATGCATTCCTCGTCTACGATTCAAATGAATGTAAATGCGACACTTCCTTGCAAGGAAATAGCGTTTGCAGATGTCTACCTATCGTAGCAATAGTGTTCTAATGCTTCTTAAAACGAGATATCGCATCTCATTTCTATGTTTCATGGTAAGATATAATATGATTTGCGAAGTGTCATGTATTCCTCGTCTACACTTCAAGTGAATGTAAATGCGACACTTCCTTGCTAGGAAATAGCGTCTGCAGATGTCTAGGTATCGTAGCAATACAGTTCTAATGCTTCTTATAACGCGATATCGCATCTCATTTCTATGTTTCATGGTAAGATATAACATGATTTGCGAAGTGTTATGTATTCCTCGTCTACACTTCAAATGAATGTGAATGCGACACTTCCTAGCAAGGAAATAGCGTTTGCAGATGTCTACGTATCGTAGCAATAGATATGTAATGCTTCTTAAAACGCGATATCGCATCTCATTTCTATGTTTCATGGTAAGATATAATATGATTTGTAAAGTGTCATGTATTCCTCGTCTACTATTCAAATGAGTGTAAATGCGACACTTCCTAGCAAGGAAATAGCGTTTGCAGATGTCTACGTATCGTAGCTATAGATTTCTAATGCTTCTTAAAACGCGATATCGCATCTCATTTCTATGTTTCATGGTAAGATATAATATGATTTGCGAAGTGTCATGTATTCCTCGTCTACACTTCAAATGAATGTGAATGCGACACTTCCTCGCTAGGAAATAGCGTTTGTAGATGTCTACGTATCGTAGCAATAGAGTTCATATGATTTTTAAAACGCGATATCGCATCTCATTTCTATGTTTCATGGTAAGATATAACATGATTTGCGAAGTGTCATGTATTCCTCGTCTACACTTCTAATGAATGTAAATGCGACACTTCCTTGCAAGGAAGTAGCGATTGCAGATGTCTACGTATCGAAGCAATAGAGTTCTTGTGATTCTTAAAACGCGATATCGCATCTCATTTCTATGTTTCATGGTAAGATATAATATGGTTTGCGAAGTTTCATGTATTCCTCGTCTACACTTCAAATGAATGTGAATGCGACACTTCCTCGCTAGGAAATAGCGTTTGCAGATGTCTACGTATCGTAGCAATAGAGTTCATATGATTCTTAAAACGCGATATCGCATCTCATTTCTATGTTTCATGGTAAGATATAACATGATTTGCGAAGTGTTATGTATTCCTCGTCTACACTTCAAATGAATGTGAATGCGATACTTCCTCACCAGAAAATAGCGTTTGCAGTTGTCTACGTATCGTAGCAATAGCATTCTAATGCTTCTTAAAACGCGATATCGCATCACATTTCTATGTTTCATGGAAAGATATAATATGATTTGCGAAGTGTTATGCATTCCTCGTCTACGATTCAAATGAATGTAAATGCGACACTTCCTTGCAAGGAAATAGCGTTTGCAGATGTCTACGTATCGTAGCAATAGAGTTCTTATGATTCTTAAAACGCGATATCGCATCTCATTTCTATGTTTCATGGTAAGATATAATATGATTTGCGAAGTGTCATGTATTCCTCGTCTACACTTCAAATGAATGTGAATGCGACACTTCCTCGCTAGGAAATAGCGTTTGCAGATGTCTGCGTATCGTAGCAATAGATTTCTAATGCTTCTTAAAACGCGATATCGCGTCTCATTTCTATGTTTCATGGCAAGATATAATATGATTTGCGATGTGTTATGTATTCCTCGTCTACACTTCAAATGAATGTAAATGCGACACTTCCTTGCTAGGAAATAGCGTCTGCAGATGTCTAGGTATCGTAGCAATAGAGTTCTATTGCTTCTTTAAACGCGATATCGCATCTCATTTCTATGTTTCATGGTAAGATATAATATGATTTGCGAAGTGTTATGTATTCCTCGTCTACACTTCAAATGAATGTAAATGCGACACTTCCTTGCAAAGAAATAGCGTTTGCAGATGTCTACGTATCGTAGCAATAGATATGTAATGCTTCTTAAAACGCGATATCGCATCTCATTTCTACGTTTCATGGTAAGATATAATATGATTTGCGAAGTGTCATGTATTCCTCGTCTACTATTCAAATGAGTGTAAATGCGACACTTCCTAGCAAGGAGATAGCGTTTGCAGATGTCTACGTATCGTAGCCATAGATTTCAAATGCTTCTTAAAACGCGATATCGCATCTCATTTCTATGTTTCATGGTAAGATATAATATGATTTGCGAAGTGTTATGTATTCCTCGCCTACACTTCAAATGAATGTAAATGCGACACTTCCTTGCTAGGAAATAGCGTCTGCAGATGTCTAGGTATCGTAGCAATAGAGTTCTAATGCTTCTCATAACGCGATATCGCATCTCATTTCTATGTTTCATGGTAAGATGTAATATGATTTGCGAAGTGTTATGTATTCCTCGTCTGCACTTCAAATGAATGTAAATGCGACACTTCCTTGCAAGGAAATAGCGTTTGCAGATGTCTACGTATCGTAGCAATAGATATGTAATGCTTCTTAAAACGCGATATCGCATCTCATTTCTATGTTTCATGGTAAGATATAATATGATTTGCGAAGTGTTATGTATTCCTCGTCTACTATTCAAATGAGTGTAAATGCGACACATCCTAGCAAGGAGATAGCGTTTGCAGATGTCTACGTATCGTAGCCATAGATTTCAAATGCTTCTTAAAACGCGATATCGCATCTCATTTCTATGTTTCATGGTAAGATATAATATGATTTGCGAAGTGCTACGTTATCCTCGTCTACACTTCAAATGAATGTAAATGCGACACTTCCTTGCAAAGAAATAGCGTTTGCAGATATCTACGTATCGTAGCAATAGGTATGTAATGCTTCATAAAACGCGATATCGCATCTCATTTCTACGTTTCATGGTAAGATATAATATGATTTGCGAAGTGTCATGTATTCCTCGTCTACTATTCAAATGAGTGTAAATGCGACACTTCCTAGCAAGGAGATAGCGTTTGCAGATGTCTACGTATCGTAGCCATAGATTTCAAATGCTTCTTAAAACGCGATATCGCATCTCATTTCTATGTTTCATGGTAAGATATAACATGATTTGCGAAGTGTCATGTATTCCTCGTCTACACTTCAAATGAATGTAAATGCGACACTTCCTTGCTAGGAAATAGCGTCTGCAGATGTCTAGGTATCGTAGCAATAGAGTTCTAATGCTTCTCATAACGCGATATCGCATCTCATTTCCATGTTTCATGGTAAGATATAATATGATTTGCGAAGTGTTATGTATTCCTCGTCTACACTTCAAATGAATGTAAATGCGACACTTCTTTGGAAGGAAATAGCGTTTGCAGTTGTTTACCTATCGTAGCAATAGTGTTCTAATGCTTCTTAAACCGAGATATCGCATCTCATCCCTATGTTTCATGGTAAGATATAATATGATTTGCGAAGTGTTATGTATTCTTCGTCTACACTTCAATTGAATGTAAATGCGACACTTCCTTGCAAGGAAATAGCGTTTGCTGATGTCTACGTATTGAAGCAATAGGGTTCAAATGCTTCTTAAAACGAGATATTGCATCACATATCTATGTTTCATGATAAGATATAATATTCATTGCGAAGTGTTATGCATTCCTCGTATGCGATTCAAATGAATGTAAATGCGACACTTCCTTGCAAGGAAATAGCGTTTGCAGTTGTCTACGTATCGTAGCAATAGAGTTCTTATGATTCTTAAAACGCGATATCGCATCTCATTTCTATCTTTCATGGTAAGATATAATATGATTTACGAAGTGTCATGTATTCCTCGTCTACTATTCAAATGAGTGTAAATGCGACACTTCCTAGCAAGGAAATAGCGTTTGCAGATGTCTACATATCGTAGCTATAGATTTCTAATGCTTCTTAAAACGCGATATCGCATCTCATTTCTATGTTTCATGGTAAGGTATAATATGATTTGAGAAATGTCATGTATTCCTCGTCTACACTTCAAATGAATGTAAATGCGACACTTCCATGCTAGGAAATAGCGTCTGCAGATATCTAGGTATCGTAGCAATAGAGTTCAAATGCTTCTTAAAACGAGTTATTGCATCTCATATATATGTTTCATGATAAGATATAATATTCATTGCGAAGTGTTATGCATTCCTCGTCTGCGATTCAAATGAAAGTAAATGCGACACTTCCCTGCGAGGAAATAACAATTGCAGACGTCTACGTATAGTAGCAATAGAGTTCATATGATCCTTAAAACGCGACATCGCATCTCATTTCTATGTTTCATTGTAAGATATAACATGATTTGCGAAGTGTTATGTATTCCTCGTCTACACTTCAGATGAATGTGAATGCGATACTTCCTCGCTAGGAAATAGCGTTTGCAGATGTCTACGTATCGTAGCAATAGCTTTCTAATGCTTCTTAATACGGGATATCGCATCTCATTTCTATGTTTCATGGTAAGATATAACATGATTTGCGAAGTGTTGTGTATTCCTCGTCTACACTTCAAATGAATGTGAATGCGATACTTCCTCGCTAGGTAATAGCGTTTGCAGATGTCTACGTATCGTTGCAATAGCTTTCTAATGCCTCTCAAAACGCGATATCGCATCTCATTTCTATGTTTCGTGGTAAGATATAATATGATTTGCGAAGTGTTATGTATTCCTCCTCTTCACTTCAAATGAATGTAAATGCGACACTTCCTTGCAAGGAAATAGCGTTTGCAGTTGTCTACCTATCGTAGCAATAGTGTTCTAATGCTTCTTAAAACGAGATATCACATCTCATTTCTATGTTTCATGGTAAGATATAATATGATTTGCGAAGTGTTATGTATTCCTCGTCTACACTTCAAATGAATGTAAATGCGACACTTCCTTGCAAGGAAATAGCGTTTGCTGATGTCTACGTATCGAAGCAATAGAGTTCAAATGCTTCTTAAAACGAGATATTGCATCTCATATCTATGTTTCATGACAAGATATAATATTCATTGCGAAGTGTTATGCATTCCTCGTATGCGATTCAAATGAATGTAAATGCGACACTTTCTTGCAAGGAAATAGCGATTGCAGTTATCTACGTATCGTAGCAATAGAGTTCTTATGATTCTTAAAACGAGATATCGCATCTCATTTCTATCTTTCATGGTAAGATATAATATGATTTGCGAAGTGTCATGTATTCCTCGTCTACTATTCAAATGAGTGTAAATGCGACACTTCCTAGCAAGGAAATAGCGTTTGCAGATGTCTACGTTTCGTAGCTATAGGTTACTAATGCTTCTTAAAACGCGATATCGCATCTCATTTCTATGTTTCATGGTAAGATATAATATGATTTGCGAAGTGTTATGTATTCCTCGTCTACACTTCAAATGAATGTAAATGCGACACTTCCTTGCTAGGAAATAGCGTTTGCAGATGTCTTCGTATCGTAGCAATAGAGTTCTTATGATTCTTAAAACGCGATATCGCATCTCATTTATATGTTTCATGGTGAGATATTATATGATTTGCGAAGTGTCATGTATTCCTCGTCTACACTTCAAATGAATGTGAATGCGACACTTCCTCGCTAGGAAATAGCGTTTGCAGATGTCTACGTATCGTAGCAATAGAGTTCATATGATTCTTAAAACGCGATATCGCATCTCATTTCTATGTTTCATGGTAAGATATAACATGATTTGCGAAGTGTTATGTATTCCTCGTCTACACTTCAAATGGATGTGAATGCGTTACTTCCTCGCTAGGAAATAGCGGTTGCAGATATCTACGTATCGTAGCAATAGCTTACTAATACTTCTTAAAACGCGATATCGCATCTCATTTCTATGTTTCATGGTAAGATATAATATGATTTGCGAAGTGTTATGTATTCCTCGTCTACACTTCAAATGAATGTAAATGCGACACTTCCTTGCAAGGAAGTAGCGATTGCAGATGTCTACGTATCGAAGCAATAGGATTCTTATGATTATTAAAACGCGATATCGCATCTCATTTCTATGTTTCATGGTAAGATATAATATGATTTGCGAAGTGTCATGTATTCCTCGTCTACACTTCAAATGAATGTGAATGCGACACTTCCTCGCTAGGAAATAGCGTTTGCAGATGTCTACGTATCGTAGCAATAGAGTTCATATGATTCTTAAAACGCGATATCGCATCTCATTTCTATGTTTCATGGTAAGATATAACATGATTTGCGAAGTGCTATGTATTCCTCGTCTACACTTCAAATGAATGTGAATGCGATACTTCCTCGCTAGGAAATAGCGTATGCAGATGTCTACGTATCGTAGCAATAGCTTTCTATTGCTGCTTAAAACGCGATATCGCATCTCATTTCTATGTTTCATGGTAAGATATAATATGATTTGCGAAGTGCTACGTATTCCTCGTCTACACTTCAAATGAATGTAAATGCGACACTTCCTTGCAAAGAAATAGCGTTTGCAGATATCTACGTATGGTAGCAATAGGTATGTAATGCTTCTTAAAACGCGATATCGCATCTCATTTCTACGTTTCATGGTAAGATATAATATGATTTGCGAAGTGTCATGTATTCCTCGTCTACTATTCAAATGAGTGTAAATGCGACACTTCCTAGCAAGGAGATAGCGTTTGCAGATGTCTACGTATCGTAGCCATAGATTTCAAATGCTTCTTAAAACGCGATATCGCATCTCATTTCTATGTTTCATGGTAAGATATAATATGATTTGCGAAGTGTTATGTATTCCTCGCCTACACTTCAAATGAATGTAAATGCGACACTTCCTTGCTAGGAAATAGCGTCTGCAGATGTCTAGGTATCGTAGCAATAGAGTTCTAATGCTTCTCATAACGCGATATCGCATCTCATTTCTATGTTTCATGGTAAGATGTAATATGATTTGCGAAGTGTTATGTATTCCTCGTCTGCACTTCAAATGAATGTAAATGCGACACTTCCTTGCAAGGAAATAGCGTTTGCAGATGTCTACGTATCGTAGCAATAGATATGTAATGCTTCTTAAAACGCGATATCGCATCTCATTTCTATGTTTCATGGTAAGATATAATATGATTTGCGAAGTGTTATGTATTCCTCGTCTACTATTCAAATGAGTGTAAATGCGACACTTCCTAGCAAGGAGATAGCGTTTGCAGATGTCTACGTATCGTAGCCATAGATTTCAAATGCTTCTTAAAACGCGATATCGCATCTCATTTCTATGTTTCATGGTAAGATATAATATGATTTGCGAAGTGCTACGTTATCCTCGTCTACACTTCAAATGAATGTAAATGCGACACTTCCTTGCAAAGAAATAGCGTTTGCAGATATCTACGTATCGTAGCAATAGGTATGTAATGCTTCATAAAACGCGATATCGCATCTCATTTCTACGTTTCATGGTAAGATATAATATGATTTGCGAAGTGTCATGTATTCCTCGTCTACTATTCAAATGAGTGTAAATGCGACACTTCCTAGCAAGGAGATAGCGTTTGCAGATGTCTACGTATCGTAGCCATAGATTTCAAATGCTTCTTAAAACGCGATATCGCATCTCATTTCTATGTTTCATGGTAAGATATAACATGATTTGCGAAGTGTCATGTATTCCTCGTCTACACTTCAAATGAATGTAAATGCGACACTTCCTTGCTAGGAAATAGCGTCTGCAGATGTCTAGGTATCGTAGCAATAGAGTTCTAATGCTTCTCATAACGCGATATCGCATCTCATTTCTATGTTTCATGGTAAGATGTAATATGATTTGCGAAGTGTTATGTATTCCTCGTCTACACTTCAAATGAATGTAAATGCGACACTTCCTTGCAAGGAAGTAGCGATTGCAGATGTCTACGTATCGAAGCAATAGAGTTCTTATGATTCTTAAAACGCGATATCGCATCTCATTTCTATGTTTCATGGTAAGATATAATATGGTTTGCGAAGTGTCATGTATTCCTCGTCTACACTTCAAATGAATGTGAATGCGACACTTCCTCGCTAGGAAATAGCGTTTGCAGATGTCTACGTATCGTAGCAATAGAGTTCATATGATTCTTAAAACGCGATATCGCATCTCATTTCTATGTTTCATGGTAAGATATAACATGATTTGCGAAGTGTTATGTATTCCTCGTCTACACTTCAAATGAATGTGAATGCGATACTTCCTCACTAGAAAATAGCGTTTGCAGATGTCTACGTATCGTAGCAATAGCTTTCTAATGCTTCTTAAAACGCGATATCGCATCACATTTCTATGTTTCATGGAAAGATATAATATGATTTGCGAAGTGTTATGCATTCCTCGTCTACGATTCAAATGAATGTAAATGCGACACTTCCTTGCAAGGAAATAGCGTTTTCAGATGTCTACGTATCGTAGCAATAGTGTTCTTATGGTCCTTAAAACGCGATATCGCATCTCATTTCGATGTTTCATGGTAAGATGTAATATGATTTGCGAAGTGTTATGTATTCCTCGTCTGCACTTAAAATGAATGTGAATGCGATACTTCCTCACTAGAAAATAGCGTTTGCAGATGTCTACGTATCGTAGCAATACCTTTCTAATGCTTCTTAAAACGCGATATCGCATCTCATTTCTATGTTTCATGGTAAGATATAATATGATTTGCGAAGTGCTACGTATTCCTCGTCTACACTTCAAATGAATGTAAATGCGACACATCCTTGCAAAGAAATAGCGTTTGCAGATATCTACGTATCGTAGCAATAGGTATGTAATGCTTCATAAAACGCGATATCGCATCTCATTTCTACGTTTCATGGTAAGATATAATATGATTTGCGAAGTGTCATGTATTCCTCGTCTACTATTCAAATGAGTGTAAATGCGACACTTCCTAGCAAGGAGATAGCGTTTGCAGATGTCTACGTATCGTAGCCATAGATTTCAAATGCTTCTTAAAACGCGATATCGCATCTCATTTCTATGTTTCATTGTAAGATATAACATGATTTGCGAAGTGTTATGTATTCCTCGCCTACACTTCAAATGAATGTAAATGCGACACTTCCTTGTAAAGAAATAGCTTTTGCAGATGTCTACGTATAGTAGCAATAGATATGTAATGCTTCTTAAAACGCGATATCGCATCTCATTTCTACGTTTCATGGTAAGATATAATATGATTTGCGAAGTGTCATGTATTCCTCGTCTACTATTCAAATGAGTGTAAATGCAACACTTCCTTGCAAGGAAATAGCGTTTGCAGATGTTTACCTATCAAAGCAATAGAGTTCTAATGCTTCTTAAAACGCGATATCGCATCTCATTTCTATGTTTCATGGTAAGATATAATATGATTTGCGAAGTGTCATGTATTCCTCGTCTACACTTCAAATGAATGTGAATGCGACACTTCCTCGCTAGGAAATAGCGTTTGTAGATGTCTACGTATCGTAGCAATAGAGTTCATATGATTCTTAAAACGCGATATCGCATCTCATTTCTATGTTTCATGGTAAGATATAACATGATTTGCGAAGTGTCATGTATTCCTCGTCTACACTTCAAATGAATGTAAATGCGACACTTCCTTGCTAGGAAATAGCGTCTGCAGATGTCTAGGTATCGTAGCAATAGAGTTCTAATGCTTCTCATAACGCGATATCGCATCTCATTTCTACGTTTCATGGTAAGATGTAATATGATTTGCGAAGTGTTATGTATTCCTCGTCTACACTTCAAATGAATATAAATGCGACACTTCCTTGCAAGGAAGAAGCGATTGCAGATGTCTACGTATCGAAGCAATAGAGTTCTTATGATTCTTAAAACGCGATATCGCATCTCATTTCTATGTTTCATGGTAACATATAATATGGTTTGCGAAGTGTCATGTATTCCTCGTCTACACTTCAAATGAATGTGAATGCGACATTTCCTCGCTAGGAAATAGCGTTTGCAGATGTCTACGTATCGTAGCAATAGAGTTCATATGATTTTTAAAACGCGATATCGCGTCTCATTTCTATGTTTCATGGTAAGATATAACATGATTTGCGAAGTGTTATGTATTCCTCGTCTACACTTCAAATGAATGTGAATGCGATACTTCCTCACTAGAAAATAGCGTTTGCAGATGTCTACGTATCGTAGCAATAGCTTTCTAATGCTTCTTAAAACGCGATATCGCATCACATTTCTATGTTTCATGGAAAGATATAATATGATTTGCGAAGTGTTATGCATTCCTCGTCTACGATTCAAATGAATGTAAATGCGACACTTCCTTGCAAGGAAATAGCGTTTGCAGATGTCTAGGTATCGTAGCAAAAGAGTTCATATGATTCTTAAAACGCGATATCGCATCTCATTTCTATGTTTCATGGTAAGGTGTAATATGATTTGCGAAGTGTTATGTATTCCACGTCTACACTTCAAATGAATGTGAATGCGACACTTCCTCGCTAGGAAATAGCGTTTGCAGATGTCTACGTATCGTAGCAATAGAGTTCATATGATTCTTAAGACGCGATATCGCATCTCATTTCAATGTTTCATGGTAAGATATAACATGATTTGCGAAGTGTTATGTATTCCTCGTCTACACTTCAAATGAATGTGAATGCGATACTTCCTCGCTAGGAAATAGCGTATGCAGATGTCTACGTATCGTAGCAATAGCTTTCTAATGCTTCTTAAAACGCGATATCGCATCACATTTCTATGTTTCATGGTAAGATATAGTATGATTTGCGAAGTGTTATGTATTCCTCGTCTACACTTCAAATGAATGTAAATGCGACACTTCCTTGCAAGGAAATAGCGTTTGCAGTTGTCTACCTATCGTAGCAATAGTGTTCTAATGCTTCTTAAAACGAGATATCGCATCTCATTTATATGTTTCATGGTAAGATATAATATGATTTGCGAAGTGTTATGTATTCCTCGTCTACACATCAAATGAATGTAAATGCGACACTTCCTTGCAAGGATATAGCGTTTGCTGATGTCTACGTATCGAAGCAATAGAGTTCAAATGCTTCTTAAAACGAGATATTGCATCTCATATCTATGTTTCATGATAAGATATAATATTCATTTTTGAAGTCTTGTGCATTCCTCGTATGCGATTCAAATGAATGTAAATGCAACACTTCCTTGCAAGGAAATAGCGTTTGCAGTTGTCTACGTATCGTAGCAATAGAGTTCTTATGATTCTTAAAACGCGATATAGCATCTCATTTCTATGTTTCATGGTAAGATATAATATGATTTGTGAAGTGTTGTGTATTCCTTGTCTACACTTCAAATGAATGTAAATGCGACACTTCCTTGCAAGGAAATAGCGTTTGCAGATGTCTACGTATCGTAGCAATAGATATGTAATGCTTCTTAAAACGCGATATCGCATCTCATTTCTATGTTTCATGGTAAGATATAATATGATTTGCGAAGTGTTATGTATTCCTCGTCTACACTTCAAATGAATGTAAATGCGACACTTCCTTGCAAAGAAATAGCGTTTGCAGATGTCTACGTATCGTAGCAATAGATATGTAATGCTTCTTAAAACGCGATAACGCATCTCATTTCTATGTTTCATGGTAAGATATAATATGATTTGCGAAGTGTCATGTATTCCTCGTCTACACTTCAAGTGAATGTAAATGCGACACTTCCTTGCTAGGAAATAGCGTCTGCAGATGTCTAGGTATCGTAGCAATACAGTTCTAATGCTTCTTATAACGCGTTATCGCATCTCATTTCTATGTTTCATGGTAAGATATAACATGATTTGCGAAGTGTTATGTATTCCTCGTCTACACTTCAAATGAATGTGAATGCGACACTTCCTAGCAAGGAAATAGCGTTTGCAGATGTCTACGTATCGTAGCAATAGATATGTAATGCTTCTTAAAACGCGATATCGCATCTCATTTCTATGTTTCATGGTAAGATATAATATGATTTGTAAAGTGTCATGTATTCCTCGTCTACTATTCAAATGAGTGTAAATGCGACACTTCCTAGCAAGGAAATAGCGTTTGCAGATGTCTACGTATCGTAGCTATAGATTTCTAATGCTTCTTATAACGCGATATCGCATCTCATTTCTATGTTTCATGGTAAGATATAATTTGATTTGCGAAGTGTCATGTATTCCTCGTACTACACTTCAAATTAATGTGAATGCGACACTTCCTCGCTAGGAATTAGCGTTTGTAGATGTCTACGTATCGTAGCAATAGAGTTCATATGATTTTTTAAACGCGATATCGCATCTCATTTCTATGTTTCATGGTAAGATATAACATGATTTGCGAAGTGTCATGTATTCCTAGTCTACACTTCTAATGAATGTAAATGCGACACTTCCTTGCAAGGAAGTAGCGATTGCAGATGTCTACGTATCGAAGCAATAGAGTTCTTGTGATTCTAAAACGCGATATCGCATCTCATTTCTAATGTATTCATGGTAAGATAATTAGGTTTGCGAAGTTTCATGTATTACTCGTACTACACTTCAATATGAATGTGAGATGCGACACTTCCTCGCTAGGAATAGCGTTTGCAGATGTCTACGTATCGTAGCAATAGAGTTCAATATGATTCTTAAAACGCGATATCGCATCTCATTTCTATTTTTCATGGTAAAGATATAACATGATTTGCGAAGTGTTATGTATTCCTCGTCTACACTTCAATGAATGTGAATGCGATACTTCCTCACAGAAATAGCGTTGCAGTTGTCTACGTATCGTAGCAATAGCATTCTATGCTTCTTTAAACGCGATATCGCATCATTTCTATGTTTCATGGAAGAAATATATGATTTGCGAAGTGTTATGCAGTTCCTCGTCTACAGATTACAATGAATGTAAATGCGACACTACCTTGCAAGGATAATAGCGTTTGCAGATGTCTACGTATCGTAGCTAATAGAGTTCTTAATGATTCTTATAACGCGATATCGCATCTCATTTCTCTGTATATGGTTACAGTATAATATGATTTGCGATAAGTGTCATGTATTCCTCGTCTACACTTCAATATGAATGTGAATGCGACACTTCATCCTGCTAGGAAATAGCGTATGCGAATGTCTAGCTATCGTAGCAAAGAGTTCATATGATTCTTAAAACAGCGATATCGCATCTCATGTCTATGTTTCATGTAAGATATAATATGATTTGCGAGTGTGTTATGTATTCCTTGTCTGCACTTCAAAATGAATGATAACTGCGACTCTTCATTGCAAGGAAATAGCGTTTGCAGATGTCTACGTATCGTAGAGCAGTAGCAGTTCTTATGATTCTTAAAACGCGATATCGCATTCTCATTTCTAATGCTTCATGGTAAGATTATAACATGATTTGCGAAAGTGTCATGTATTCCTCGTCTACACTTCAAATGAAGTGTAAATGCGACACTTCCTTGCTAGGAAGAGGAAGGCAGTCTGCAGATGTCTAGGTCGTAGTAATACTAGTTCTAATGCTTCTTATAACGCGATATCGCATCTCATTTCTATGTTTCATTGGTAAGGTGTAATATGATTTGCGAAGTGTTACGTATTCCACGTCTACACTTCAAATGGATGTAAATGCGACACTTCCTTGCAAGGAAGTAGCGATTGCAGATGTCTACGTATCGAAGCAATAGAGTTCTTATGATTCTTAAAACGCGATATCGCATCTCATTTCTATGTTTCATGGTAAAGATATAATATGATTTGCGAGATGATCATGTATTCCTCGTCTACACTTCAAATGAATGTGAATGCGTACACTTCCACGCTAGGAAATAGCGTTAGCAGATGTCTACGTATCGTAGCAATAGAGTTCATATGATCCTTAAAACGCGATAATCGCATCTCATTTCAATGTTTCATGGTAAGATATAACATGATTGCGAAGTGTTATGTATTCCTCGTCTACACTTCAAATGAATGTGAATGCGATACTTCCTCGCTAGGAAACTAGCGTATGCAGATGTCTACGTATCGTAGCAATAGCTTTCTAATGCTTCTAAAACGCGTATACGCAATCACAATTCTATGTTTCATGGTAAGATATAGTATGATTTGCGAAGTGTTATGTATCTCTCGTCTACACTTCAAATGAATGTAAATGCGACACTTCTTGCAAGAAAATAGCGTTTGCAGTTGTCTACCTATCGTAGCAATAGTGTTCTAGTGCTTCCTAAAACGAGATATCGCATCTCATTCTATGTTTCATGGTAAGAATATAATATGATTTGCGAAGTGTTATGTATTCCAGTCTACACATCAAATGAATGTAAATGCGGACACTTCCTTGCGAGGAAATAGCGTTTGCTGAGTCTACGTATCTGAGCAATAGAGTTCAAATGCTTCTTAAAACGTGATATTGCATCTCATATCTATGTTTCTATGATAAGAATAATATCATTTTGAAGTCTTATGCATTCTCTCGTATGCGATTCAAATAATGTAAATGCACAATCCTTGCAAGGAAATAGCGTTTGCAGTTGTCTACGTATCGTAGCAATAGAGTTCTTATGATTCTTAAAACGCGATTCGCATCTCATTCTATGTTTCTTGTAGTAAATATAATAGATTTGCGAAGTGTTATGTATTCCTCGTCTACACTTCAAATGAATGTAAATGCGACACTTCTTGCAAAGAAATAGCGTTTGCAGATGTCTACGTATCGTAGCAATAGATATGTAATGCTTCTTAAAACGCGATAACGCATCTCATTTCTATGTTTCATGGTAAGATATAATATGATTTGCGAAGTGTCATGTATTCCTCGTCTACACTTCAAATGGATGTGAATGCGACACTTCCTCGCTAGGAAATAGCGTTTGCAGATGTCTACGTATCGTAGCAAAAGAGTTCATATGATTCTTAAAACGCGATATCGCATCTCATGTCTATGTTTCATGGTAAGATATAATATGATTATGCGAGAGTGTTATGTATTCCTTGTCTGCACTTCAAATGAATGTAAATGCGACTCTTCATTGCAAGGAAATAGCGTTTGCAGATGTCTACGTATCGTAGCAGTAGAGTTCTATGATTCTTAAAACGCGATATCGCAATTCATTTCTATGTTTCATGGTAAGATATAACATGATTTGCGAAGTGTCATGTATTCCTCGTCTACACTTCAAATGAATGTAAATGCGACACTTCCTTGCTAGGAAATGGCGTCTGCAGATGTCTAGGTATCGTAGTAATACAGTTCTAATGCTTCTTATAACGCGATATCGCATCTCATTTCTATGTTTCATGGTAAGGTGTAATATGATTTGCGAAGTGTTACGTATTCCACGTCTACACTTCAAATGGATGTAAATGCGACACTTCCTTGCAAGGAAGTAGCGATTGCAGATGTCTACGTATCGAAGCAATAGAGTTCTTATGATTCTTAAAACGCGATATCGCATCTCATTTCTATGTTTCATGTTTGCGAAGTGTCATGTATTCCTCGTCTACACTTCAAATGAATGTGAATGCGACACTTCCACGCTAGGAAATAGCGTTTGCAGATGTCTACGTATCGTAGCAATAGAGTTCATATGATCCTTAAAACGCGATATCGCATCTCATTTCAATGTTTCATGGTAAGATATAACATGATTTGCGAAGTGTTATGTATTCCTCGTCTACACTTCAAATGAATGTGAATGCGATACTTCCTCGCTAGGAAATAGCGTATGCAGATGTCTACGTATCGTAGCAATAGCTTTCTAATGCTTCTTAAAACGCGATATCGCATCACATTTCTATGTTTCATGGTAAGATATAGTATGATTTGCGAAGTGTTATGTATTCCTCGTCTACACTTCAAATGAATGTAAATGCGACACTTCCTTGCAAGGAAATAGCGTTTGCAGTTGTCTACCTATCGTAGCAATAGTGTTCTAGTGCTTCTTAAAACGAGATATCGCATCTCATTTCTATGTTTCATGGTAAGATATAATATGATTTGCGAAGTGTTATGTATTCCTCGTCTACACATCAAATGAATGTAAATGCGACACTTCCTTGCGAGGAAATAGCGTTTGCTGATGTCTACGTATCGAAGCAATAGAGTTCAAATGCTTCTTAAAACGTGATATTGCATCTCATATCTATGTTTCATGATAAGATATAATATTCATTTTTGAAGTCTTATGCATTCCTCGTATGCGATTCAAATGAATGTAAATGCAACACTTCCTTGCAAGGAAATAGCGTTTGCAGTTGTCTACGTATCGTAGCAATAGAGTTCTTATGATTCTTAAAACGCGATATCGCATCTCATTTCTATGTTTCATGGTAAGATATAATATGATTTGCGAAGTGTTATGTATTCCTCGTCTACACTTCAAATGAATGTAAATGCGACACTTCCTTGCAAAGAAATAGCGTTTGCAGATGTCTACGTATCGTAGCAATAGATATGTAATGCTTCTTAAAACGCGATAACGCATCTCATTTCTATGTTTCATGGTAAGATATAATATGATTTGCGAAGTGTCATGTATTCCTCGTCTACACTTCAAATGAATGTGAATGCGACACTTCCTCGCTAGGAAATAGCGTTTGTAGATGTCTACGTATCGTAGCAATAGAGTTCATATGATTTTAAAACGCGATATCGCATCTCATTTCTATGTTTCATGGTAAGATATAACATGATTTGCGAAGTGTCATGTATTCCTCGTCTACACTTCTAATGAATGTAAATGCGACACTTCCTTGCAAGGAAGTAGCGATTGCAGATGTCTACGTATCGAAGCAATAGAGTTCATATGATTTTTAAAACGCGATATCGCATCTCATTTCTATGTTTCATGGTAAGGATATAATATGATTTGCGAGGTGTTATGTATTCCTTGTCTGCACTTCAAATGAATGTAAATGCGACTCTTCATTGCAAGGAAATAGCGTTTGCAGATGTCTACGTATCGTAGCAGTAGAGTTCTTATGATTCTTAAAACGCGATATCGCATCTCATTTCTATGTTTCATGGTAAGATATAACATGATTTGCGAAGTGTCATGTATTCCTCGTCTACACTTCAAATGAATGTAAATGCGACACTTCCTTGCTAGGAAATGGCGTCTGCAGATGTCTAGGTATCGTAGTAATACAGTTCTAATGCTTCTTATAACGCGATATCGCATCTCATTTCTATGTTTCATGGTAAGGTGTAATATGATTTGCGAAGTGTTACGTATTCCACGTCTACACTTCAAATGGATGTAAATGCGACACTTCCTTGCAAGGAAGTAGCGATTGCAGATGTCTACGTATCGAAGCAATAGAGTTCTTATGATTCTTAAAACGCGATATCGCATCTCATTTCTATGTTTCATGGTAAGATATAATATGATTTGCGAAGTGTCATGTATTCCTCGTCTACACTTCAAATGAATGTGAATGCGACACTTCCACGCTAGGAAATAGCGTTTGCAGATGTCTACGTATCGTAGCAATAGAGTTCATATGATCCTTAAAACGCGATATCGCATCTCATTTCAATGTTTCATGGTAAGATATAACATGATTTGCGAAGTGTTATGTATTCCTCGTCTACACTTCAAATGAATGTGAATGCGATACTTCCTCGCTAGGAAATAGCGTATGCAGATGTCTACGTATCGTAGCAATAGCTTTCTAATGCTTCTTAAAACGCGATATCGCATCACATTTCTATGTTTCATGGTAAGATATAGTATGATTTGCGAAGTGTTATGTATTCCTCGTCTACACTTCAAATGAATGTAAATGCGACACTTCCTTGCAAGGAAATAGCGTTTGCAGTTGTCTACCTATCGTAGCAATAGTGTTCTAGTGCTTCTTAAAACGAGATATCGCATCTCATTTCTATGTTTCATGGTAAGATATAATATGATTTGCGAAGTGTTATGTATTCCTCGTCTACACATCAAATGAATGTAAATGCGACACTTCCTTGCGAGGAAATAGCGTTTGCTGATGTCTACGTATCGAAGCAATAGAGTTCAAATGCTTCTTAAAACGTGATATTGCATCTCATATCTATGTTTCATGATAAGATATAATATTCATTTTTGAAGTCTTATGCATTCCTCGTATGCGATTCAAATGAATGTAAATGCAACACTTCCTTGCAAGGAAATAGCGTTTGCAGTTGTCTACGTATCGTAGCAATAGAGTTCTTATGATTCTTAAAACGCGATATCGCATCTCATTTCTATGTTTCATGGTAAGATATAATATGATTTGCGAAGTGTTATGTATTCCTCGTCTACACTTCAAATGAATGTAAATGCGACACTTCCTTGCAAAGAAATAGCGTTTGCAGATGTCTACGTATCGTAGCAATAGATATGTAATGCTTCTTAAAACGCGATAACGCATCTCATTTCTATGTTTCATGGTAAGATATAATATGATTTGCGAAGTGTCATGTATTCCTCGTCTACACTTCAAACGAATGTAAATGCGACACTTCCTTGCTAGGAAATAGCGTCTGCAGATGTCTAGGTATCGTAGCAATACAGTTCTAATGCTTCTTATAACGCGATATCGCATCTCATTTCTATGTTTCTTGGTAAGGTGTAATATGATTTGCGAAGTGTTATGTATTCCACGTCTACACTTCAAATGGATGTAAATGCGACACTTCCTTGCAAGGAAGTAGCGATTGCAGATGTCTACGTATCGAAGCAATAGAGTTCTTATGATTCTTAAAACGCGATATCGCATCTCATTTCTATGTTTCATGGTAAGATATAATATGATTTGCGAAGTGTCATGTATTCCTCGTCTACACTTCAAATGAATGTGAATGCGACACTTCCTCGCTAGGAAATAGCGTTTGCAGATGTCTACGTATCGTAGCAATAAAGTTCATATGATACTTAAAACGCGACATCGCATCTCATTTCTATGTTTCATGGTAAGATATAACATGATTTGCGAAGTGTTATGTATTCCTTGTCTACACTTCAAACGAATGTGAATGCGACACTTCCTAGCAAGGAAATAGCGTTTGCAGATGTCTACGTATCGTAGCAATAGATATGTAATGCTTCTTAAAACGCGATATCGCATCTCATTTCTATGTTTCATGGTAAGATATAATATGATTTGCGAAGTGTCATGTATTCCTCGTCTACACTTCAAATGAATGTAAATGCGACACTTCCTTGCTAGGAAATAGCGTCTGCAGATGTCTAGGTATCGTAGCGATAGAGTTCTAATCCTTCTTAAAACGCGATATCGCACCTCATTTCTATGTTTCTTGGTAAGACATAATATGATTTGCGAAGTGTTATGTATTCCTCGTCTACACTTCAAATGAATGTAAATGCGACACTTCCTTGCAAAGAAATAGTGTTTGCAGATGTCTACGTATCGTAGCAATAGATTTCTAATGCTTCTTATAACGCGATATCGCATCTCATTTCTATGTTTCATGGTAAGGTGTAATATGATTTGCGAAGTGTTACGTATTCCACGTCTACACTTCAAATGGATGTAAATGCGACACTTCCTTGCAAGGAAGTAGCGATTGCAGATGTCTACGTATCGAAGCAATAGAGTTCATATGATCCTTAAAACGCGATATCGCATCTCATTTCAATGTTTCATGGTAAGATATAACATGATTTGCGAAGTGTTATGTATTCCTCGTCTACACTTCAAATGAATGTGAATGCGATACTTCCTCGCTAGGAAATAGCGTATGCAGATGTCTAGGTATCGTAGCAATACAGTTCTAATGCTTCTTATAACGCGATATCGCATCTCATTTCTATGTTTCTTGGTAAGGTGTAATATGATTTGCGAAGTGTTATGTATTCCACGTCTACACTTCAAATGGATGTAAATGCGACACTTCCTTGCAAGGAAGTAGCGATTGCAGATGTCTACGTATCGAAGCAATAGAGTTCTTATGATTCTTAAAACGCGATATCGCATCTCATTTCTATGTTTCATGGTAAGATATAATATGATTTGCGAAGTGTCATGTATTCCTCGTCTACACTTCAAATGAATGTGAATGCGACACTTCCTCGCTAGGAAATAGCGTCTGCAGATGTCTAGGTATCGTAGCAATACAGTTCTAATGCTTCTTATAACGCGATATCGCATCTCATTTCTATGTTTCTTGGTAAGGTGTAATATGATTTGCGAAGTGTTATGTATTCCACGTCTACACTTCAAATGGATGTAAATGCGACACTTCCATGCAAGGAAGTAGCGATTGCAGATGTCTAGGTATCGAAGCAATAGAGTTCTTATGATTCTTAAAACGCGATATCGCATCTCATTTCTATGTTTCATGGTAAGATATAATATGATTTGCGAAGTGTCATGTATTCCTCGTCTACACTTCAAGTGAATGTGAATGCGACACTTCCTCGCTAGGAAA
>NW_027490776.1:0-54057 GCF_050948175.1 Xylocopa sonorina | reverse complement strand
CATAACACTTCGCAAATCATGTTATATCTTACCATGAAACATAGAAATGAGATGCGATATCGCGTTCTAAGAATCATATGAACCCTATTGCTACGATACGTAGACATCTGCAAATGCTATTTCCTAGCGAGGAAGTGTCGCATTCACATTCATTTGAAGTGTGGACGAGGATTACATGACACTTCGCAAATCATATTATATCTTACCATGAAACATAGAAATGAGATGCGATATCGCGTTTTAAGAATCATAAGAACTCTATTGCTACGATACGTAGACATCTGCAATCGCTATTTCCTTGCAAGGAAGTGTCGCATTTACATTCATTTGAATCGTAGACGAGGAATACATGACACTTCGCAAATCATATTATATCTTACCATGAAACATAGAAATAAGATGCGATATCGCGTTTTAAGAATCATAAGAACTCTATTGCTACGATACGTAGACATTTGCAAACGCTATTTCCTAGCGAGGAAGTGTCGCATTCACGTTCATTTGAAGTGTACACGAGGAATACATGACACTGCGCAAATCATATTATATCTTACCATGAAACATAGAAATGAGATGCGATATCGCGTTTTAAGAATCACAAGAACTCTATTGCTACGATACGTAGACATCTGCAAGCGCTATTTCCTTGCAAGGAAGTGTCGCATTTACATTCATTTGAATCGTAGACGAGGAATGCATAACACTTCGCAATGTATATTATATCTTATCATGAAACATAGATATGAGATGCAATATCTCGTTTTAAGAAGCATTTGAACTCTATTGCTTCGATACGTAGACATCAGCAATCTCTACTTCCTTGCAAGGAAGTGTCGCAATTACATTCATTTGAAGTGTAGACGAGGAATACATGACACTTCGCAAATCATATTATATCTTACCATGAAACATAGAAATGAGATGCGATATCGCGTTTTAAGAATCATAAGAACTCTATTGCTACGATACGTAGACATCTGCAAACGCTATTTCCTTGCAAGGAAGTGTCGCATTTACATTCACTTGAATCGTAGTCGAGGAATGCATAACACTTCGCAATGTATATTATATCTTATCATGAAACATAGATATGAGATGCAATATCTCGTTTTAAGAAGCATTTGAACTCTATTGCTTCGATACGTAGACATCTGCAATCGCTACTTCCTTGCAAGGAAGTGTCGCATTTACATTCATTTGAAGTGTAGACGAGGAATAGATAACACTTCGCAAATCATATTACATCTTACCATGAAACATAGAAATGAGATGCGATATCGCGTTTTTAAGAAGCATTAGAACTCTATTGCTACGATACCTAGACATCTGCAGACGCTATTTCCTAGCAAGGAAGTGTCGCAATTACATTCATTTGAAGTGTAGACGAGGAATACATGACACTTCGCAAATCATATTATATCGTACCATGAAACATAGAAATGAGATGCGATATCGCGTTTTAAGATGCATTAGAAAGCTATTGCTACGATACGTAGACATCTGCAAACGCTATTTAGTAGCGAGGAAGTATCGCATTCACATTCATTTGAAGTGTAGACGAGGAAAACATAACACTTCGCAAATCATGTTATATCTTACCATGAAACATAGAAATGAGATGCGATATCGCGTTCTAAGAATCATATGAACTCTATTGCTACGATACGTAGACATCTGCAAACGCTATTTCCTAGCGAGGAAGTGTCGCATTCACATTCATTTGAAGTGTGGACGAGGATTACATGACACTTCGCAAATCATATTATATCTTACCATGAAACATAGAAATGAGATGCGATATCGCGTTTTAAGAATCATAAGAACTCTATTGCTACGATACGTAGACATCTGCAATCGCTATTTCCTTGCAAGGAAGTGTCGCATTTACATTCATTTGAATCGTAGACGAGGAATACATGACACTTCGCAAATCATGTTATATCTTACCATGAAACATAGAAATAAGATGCGATATCGCGTTTTAAGAATCATAAGAACTCTATTGCTACGATACGTAGACATTTGCAAACGCTATTTCCTAGCGAGGAAGTGTCGCATTCACGTTCATTTGAAGTGTACACGAGGAATACATGACACTGCGCAAATCATATTATATCTTACCATGAAACATAGAATGAGATGCGATATCGCGTTTTAAGAATCACAAGAACTCTATTGCTACGATACGCAGACATCTGCAAACGCTATTTCCTTGCAAGGAAGTGTCGCATTTACATTCATTTGAATCGTAGACGAGGAATGCATAACACTTCGCAATGTATATTATATCTTATCATGAAACATAGATATGAGGATGCAATATCTCGTTTTAAGAAGCATTTGAACTCTATTGCTTCGGATACGTAGACATCAGCAATCTCTACTTCCTTGCAAGGAAGTGTCGCATTCACATTCATTTGAAGTGTAGACGAGGAATACATGACACTTGCGCAAATCATATTATATCTTACCATGAAACATAGAAATGAGATGCGATATCGCGTTTTAAGAATCATAAGAACTCTATTGCTACGATACGTAGACATCTGCAAACGCTATTTCCTTGCAAGGAAGTGTCGCATTTACATTCATTTGAATCGTAGACGAGGAATGCATAACACTTCGCAATGAATATTATACCTTATCATGAGACATAGATATGAGATGCAATATCTAGTTTTAAAAAGCGTTTGAACTCTATTGCTACGATACCTAGACATCTGCAGACGCTATTTCCTAGCAAGGAAGTGTCGGATTTACATTCATTTGAAGTGTAGACGAGGAATACGTGACACTTCGCAAATCATATTATATCTTACCATGAAACATAGAAATGAGATGCGATATCGCGTTTTAAGAAGCATTAGAAAGCTATTGCTACGATACGTAGACATCTGCAAACGCTATTTAGTAGCGAGGAAGTATCGCATTCACATTCATTTGAAGTGTAGACGAGGAATACATAACACTTCGCAAATCATGTTATATCTTACCATGAAACATAGAAATGAGATGCGATATCGCGTTCCAAGAATCATATGAACTCTATTGCTACGATACGTAGACATCTGCAAACGCTATTTCCTAGCGAGGAAGTGTCGCATTCACATTCATTTGAAGTGTGGACGAGGAATACATGACACTTCGCAAATCATATTATATCTTACCATGAAACATAGAAATGAGATGCGATATCGCGTTTTAAGAATCATAAGAACTCTATTGCTACGATACGTAGACATCTGCAAACGCTATTTCCTTGCAAGGAAGTGTCGCATTTACATTCACTTGAATCGTAGTCGAGGAATGCATAACACTTCGCAATGTATATTATATCTTATCATGAAAACATAGATATGAGATGCAATATCTCGTTTTAAGAAGCATTTGAACTCTATTGCTTCGATACGTAGACATCTGCAATCGCTACTTCCTTGCAAGGAAGTGTCCCATTTACATTCATTTGAAGTGTAGACGAGGAATACAAAACACTTCGCAAATCATATTACATCTTACCATGAAACATAGAAATGAGATGCGATATCGCGTTTTAAGAAGCATTAGAACACTATTGCTACGATACGTAGACATCTGCAAACGCTATTTCCTTGCAAGGAAGTGTCGCATTTACATTAATTTGAATCGTAGACGAGGAATACATGACACTTCGCAAATCATATTATATCTTACCAGGAATCATGGAAATGAGATGCGATATCGCGTCTTAAGCGGCATTACAAAGCTATTGCTACGATACGTAGAACATCTGCAAACGCTATTTCCTAGCGAGGAAGTATCGCATTCACATTCATTTGAAGTGTAGACGAGGAATACATAAGACTTCGCAAATCATGTTATATCTTACCATGAAACATAGAAATGAGATGCGATATCGCGTTCTAAGAATCATATGAACTCTATTGCTACGATACGTAGACATCTGCAAACGCTATTTCCTAGCGAGGAAGGGTCGCATTCACATTCATTTGAAGTGTAGACGAGGAATACATGACACTGCGCAAATCATATTATATCCTACCATGAAACATAGAAATGAGATGCGATATCGCGTTTTAAGAAGCATTAGCACTCTATTGCTACGATACGTAGACATCTGCAAACGCTATTTCCTTGCAAGGAAGTGTCGCATTTACATTCATTTGAATCGTAGACGAGGAATACATGACACTTCGCAAATCATATTATATCTTACCAGGAAACATAGAAATGAGATGCGATATCGCGTCTTAAGAAGCATTAGAAAGCTATTGCTACGATACGTAGACATCTGCAAACGCTATTTCCTTGCAAGGAAGTGTCGCATTTACATTCATTTGAATCGTAGACGAGGAATGCATAACACTTCGCAATGAATATTATACCTTATCATGAGACATAGAAATGAGATGCGATATCGCGTTCTAAGAATCATGTGAACTCTATTGCTACGATACGTAGACATCTGCAAACGCTATTTCCTAGCGAGGAAGGGTCGCATTCACATTCATTTGAAGTGTAGACGAGGAATACATGACACTGCGCAAATCATATTATATCTTACCATGAAACATAGAAATGAGATGCGATATCGCGTTTTAAGAATCATAAGAACTCTATTGCTACGATACGTAGACATCTGCAAACGCTATTTCCTTGCAAGGAAGTGTCGCATTTACATTCATTTGAATCGTAGACGAGGAATGCATAACACTTCGCAATGAATATTATACCTTATCATGAGACATAGATATGAGATGCAATATCTAGTTTTAAGAAGCATTTGAACTCTATTGCTTCGATACGTAGACATCTGCAATCGCTACTTCCTTGCAAGGAAGTGTCGCATTTACATTCATTTGAAGTGCAGACGAGGAATACATAACACTTCGCAAATCATATTACATCTTACCATGAAACATAGAAATGAGATGCGATATCGCGTTTTAAGAAGCATTAGAACTCTATTGCTACGATACGTAGACATCTGCAAACGCTATTTCCTTGCAAGGAAGTGTCGCATTTACATTCATTTGAATCGTAGACGAGAAATGCATAACACTTCGCAATGAATATTATACCTTATCATGAGACATAGATATGAGATGCAATATCTAGTTTTAAGAAGCGTTTGAACTCTATTGCTACGATACCTAGACATCTGCAGACGCTATTTCCTAGCAAGGAAGTGTCGGATTTACATTCATTTGAAGTGTAGACGAGGGAATACATGACACTTCGCAAATCATATTATATCTTACCATGAAACATAGAAATGAGATGCGATATCGCGTTTTAAGAAGCATTAGAAAGCTATTGCTACGATACGTAGACATCTGCAAACGCTATTTAGTAGCGAGGAAGTATCGCATTCACATTCATTTGAAGTGTAGACGAGGAATACATAACACTTCGCAAATCATGTTATATCTTACCATGAAACATAGAAATGAGATGCGATATCGCGTTCCAAGAATCATATGAACTCTATTGCTACGATACGTAGACATCTGCAAACGCTATTTCCTAGCGAGGAAGTGTCGCATTCACATTCATTTGAAGTGTGACGAGGAATACATGACACTTCGCAAATCATATTATATCTTACCATGAAACATAGAAATGAGATGCGATATCGCGTTTTAAGAATCATAAGAACTCTATTGCTACGATACGTAGACATCTGCAAACGCTATTTCCTTGCAAGGAAGTGTCGCATTTACATTCACTTGAATCGTAGTCGAGGAATGCATAACACTTCGCAATGTATATTATATCTTATCATGAAACATAGATATGAGATGCAATATCTCGTTTTAAGAAGCATTTGAACTCTATTGCTTCGATACGTAGACATCTGCAATCGCTACTTCCTTGCAAGGAAGTGTCGCATTTACATTCATTTGAAGTGTAGACGAGGAATACAAAACACTTCGCAAATCATATTACATCTTACCATGAAACATAGAAATGAGATGCGATATCGCGTTTTAAGAAGCATTAGAACCCTATTGCTACGATACGTAGACATCTGCAAACGCTATTTCCTTGCAAGGAAGTGTCGCATTTACATTCATTTGAATCGTAGACGAGGAATACATGACACTTCGCAAATCATATTATATCTTACCAGGAATCATAGAATTGAGATGCGATATCGCGTCTTAAGAGGCATTAGAAAGCTATTGCTACGATACGTAGACATCTGCAAACGCTATTTCCTAGCGAGGAAGGGTCGCATTCACATTCATTTGAAGTGTAGACGAGGAATACATAACACTTCGCAAATCATGTTATATCTTACCATGAAACATAGAAATGAGATGCGATATCGCGTTCTAAGAATCATATGAACTCTATTGCTACGATACGTAGACATCTGCAAACGCTATTTCCTAGCGAGGAAGGGTCGCATTCACATTCATTTGAAGTGTAGACGAGGAATACATGACACTGCGCAAATCATATTATATCTTACCATGAAACATAGAAATGAGATGCGATATCGCGTTTTAAGAAGCATTAGAACTCTATTGCTACGATACGTAGACATCTGCAAACGCTATTTCCTTGCAAGGAAGTGTCGCATTTACATTCATTTGAATCGTAGACGAGGAATACATGACACTTCGCAAATCATATTATATCTTACCAGGAAACATAGAAATGAGATGCGATATCGCGTCTTAAGAAGCATTAGAAAGCTATTGCTACGATACGTAGACATCTGCAAACGCTATTTCCTTGCAAGGAAGTGTCGCATTTACATTCATTTGAATCGTAGACGAGGAATGCATAACACTTCGCAATGAATATTATACCTTATCATGAGACATAGAAATGAGATGCGATATCGCGTTCTAAGAATCATGTGAACTCTATTGCTACGATACGTAGACATCTGCAAACGCTATTTCCTAGCGAGGAAGGGTCGCATTCACATTCATTTGAAGTGTAGACGAGGAATACATGACACTGCGCAAATCATATTATATCTTACCATGAAACATAGAAATGAGATGCGATATCGCGTTTTAAGAAGCATTAGAACTCTATTGCTACGACACCTAGACATCTGCAGACGCTATTTCCTAGCATGGAAGTGTCGGATTTACATTCATTTGAAGTGTAGACGAGGAATAAATGACACTTCGCAAATCATATTATATCTTACCATGAAACATAGAAATGAGATGCGATATCGCGTTTTAAGAAGCATTAGAAAGCTATTGCTACGATACGTAGACATCTGCAAACGCTATTTAGTAGCGAGGAAGTATCGCATTCACATTCATTTGAAGTGTAGACGAGGAATACATAACACTTCGCAAATCATATTATATCTTACCATGAAACATAGAAATGAGATGCGATATCGCGTTTTAAGAATCATAAGAACTCTATTGCTACGATACGTAGACATCTGCAAACGCTATTTCCTTGCAAGGAAGTGTCGCATTTACATTCACTTGAATCGTAGTCGAGGAATGCATAACACTTCGCAATGTATATTATATCTTATCATGAAACATAGATATGAGATGCAATATCTCGTTTTAAGAAGCATTTGAACTCTATTGCTTCGATACGTAGACATCTGCAATCACTACTTCCTTGCAAGGAAGTGTCCCATTTACATTCATTTGAAGACTAGACGAGGAATACATAACACTTCGCAAATCATATTACATCTTACCATGAAACATAGAAATGAGATGCGATATCGCGTTTTAAGAAGCATTAGAACTCTATTGCTACGATACGTAGACATCTGCAAACGCTATTTCCTTGCAAGGAAGTGTCGCATTTACATTCATTTGAATCGTAGACGAGGAATACATGACACTTCGCAAATCATATTATATCTTACCAGGAAACATAGAAATGAGATGCGATATCGCGTCTTAAGAAGCATTAGAAAGCTATTGCTACGATACGTAGACATCTGCAAACGCTATTTCTTTGCAAGGAAGTGTCGCATTTACATTCATTTGAACCGTAGACGAGGAATGCATAACACTTCGCAATGAATATTATACCTTATCATGAGACATAGAAATGAGATGCGATATCGCGTTCTAAGAATCATGTGAACCCTATTGCTACGATACGTAGACATCTGCAAACGCTATTTCCTAGCGAGGAAGGGTCGCATTCACATTCATTTGAAGTGTAGACGAGGAATACATGACACTGCGCAAATCATATTACATCTTACCATGAAACATAGAAATGAGATGCGATATCGCGTTTTAAGAATCATAAGAACTCTATTGCTACGATACGTAGACATCTGCAAACGCTATTTCCTTGCAAGGAAGTGTCGCATTTACATTCATTTGAATCGTAGACGAGGAATGCATAACACTTCGCAATGAATATTATACCTTATCATGAGACATAGATATGAGATGCAATATCTAGTTTTAAGAAGCGTTTGAACTCTATTGCTACGATACCTAGACATCTGCAGACGCTATTTCCTAGCAAGGAAGTGTCGGATTTACATTCATTTGAAGTGTAGACGAGGAATACATGACTCTTCGCAAATCATATTATATCTTACCATGAAACATAGAAATGAGATGCGATATCGCGTTTTAAGAAGCATTAGAAAGCTATTGCTACGATACGTAGACATCTGCAAACGCTATTTAGTAGCGAGGAAGTATCGCATTCACATTCATTTGAAGTGTAGACGAGGAATACATAACACTTCGCAAATCATGTTATATCTTACCATGAAACATAGAAATGAGATGCGATATCGCGTTTTAGGAAGCATTAGAAAGCTATTGCTACGATACGTAGATATCTGCAAACGCTATTTAGTAGCGAGGAAGTATCGCATTCACATTCATTTGAAGTGTAGGCGAGGAATACATAACACTTCGCAAATCATGTTATATCTTACCATGAAACATAGAAATGAGATGCGATATCGCGTTCTAAGAATCATATGAACTCTATTGCTACGATACGTAGACATCTGCAAATGCTATTTCCTAGCGAGGAAGTGTCGCATTCACATTCATTTGAAGTGTGGACGAGGATTACATGACACTTCGCAAATCATATTATATCTTACCATGAAGCATAGAAATGAGATGCGATATCGCGTTTTAAGAATCATAAGAACTCTATTGCTACGATACGTAGACATCTGCAATCGCTATTTCCTTGCAAGGAAGTGTCGCATTTACATTCATTTGAATCGTAGACGAGGAATACATGACACTTCGCAAATCATATTATATCTTACCATGAAACATAGAAATAAGATGCGATATCGCGTTTTAAGAATCATAAGAACTCTATTGCTACGATACGTAGACATTTGCAAACGCTATTTCCTAGCGAGGAAGTGTCGCATTCACGTTCATTTGATGTGTACACGAGGAATACATGACACTGCGCAAATCATATTATATCTTACCATGAAACATAGAAATGAGATGCGATATCGCGTTTTAAGAATCACAAGAACTCTATTGCTACGATACGTAGACATCTGCAAACGCTATTTCCTTGCAAGGAAGTGTCGCATTTACATTCATTTGAATCGTAGACGAGGAATGCATAACACTTCGCAATGTATATTATATCTTATCATGAAACATAGATATGAGATGCAATATCTCGTTTTAAGAAGCATTTGAACTCTATTGCTTCGATACGTAGACATCAGCAATCTCTACTTCCTTGCAAGGAAGTGTCGCAATTACATTCATTTGGAGTGTAGACGAGGAATACATGACACTTCGCAAATCATATTATATCTTACCATGAAACATAGAAATGAGATGCGATATCGCGTTTTAAGAATCATAAGAACTCTATTGCTACGATACGTAGACATCTGCAAACGCTATTTCCTTGCAAGGAAGTGTCGCATTTACATTCACTTGAATCGTAGTCGAGGAATGCATAACACTTCGCAATGTATATTATATCTTATCATGAAACATAGATATGAGATGCAATATCTCGTTTTAAGAAGCATTTGAACTCTATTGCTTCGATACGTAGACATCTGCAATCGCTACTTCCTTGCAAGGAAGTGTCGCATTTACATTCATTTGAAGTGTAGACGAGGAATAGATAACACTTCGCAAATCATATTACATCTTACCATGAAACATAGAAATGAGATGCGATATCGCGTTTTAAGAAGCATTAGAACTCTATTGCTACGATACCTAGACATCTGCAGACGCTATTTCCTAGCAAGGAAGTGTCGCAATTACATTCATTTGAAGTGTAGAGGAGGAATACGTGACACTTCGCAAATCATATTATATCGTACCATGAAACATAGAAATGAGATGCGATATCGCGTTTTAAGAAGCATTAGAAAGCTATTGCTACGATACGTAGACATCTGCAAACGCTATTTAGTAGCGAGGAGGTATCGCATTCACATTCATTTGAAGTGTAGACGAGGAATTCATAACACTTCGCAAATCATGTTATATCTTACCATGAAACATAGAAATGAGATGCGATATCGCGTTCTAAGAATCATAAGAACTCTATTGCTACGATACGTAGACATTTGCAAACGCTATTTCCTAGCGAGGAAGTGTCGCATTCACGTTCATTTGAAGTGTACACGAGGAATACATGACACTGCGCAAATCATATTATATCTTACCATGAAACATAGAAATGAGATGCGATATCGCGTTTTAAGAATCACAAGAACTCTATTGCTACGATACGTAGACATCTGCAAACGCTATTTCCTTGCAAGGAAGTGTCGCATTTACATTCATTTGAATCGTAGACGAGGAATGCATAACACTTCGCAATGTATATTATATCTTATCATGAAACATAGATATGAGATGCAATATCTCGTTTTAAGAAGCATTTGAACTCTATTGCTTCGATACGTAGACATCAGCAATCTCTACTTCCTTGCAAGGAAGTGTCGCAATTACATTCATTTGAAGTGTAGACGAGGAATACATGACACTTCGCAAATCATATTATATCTTACCATGAAACATAGAAATGAGATGCGATATCGCGTTTTAAGAATCATAAGAACTCTATTGCTACGATACGTAGACATCTGCAAACGCTATTTCCTTGCAAGGAAGTGTCGCATTTACATTCACTTGAATCGTAGTCGAGGAATGCATAACAGTTCGCAATGTATATTATATCTTATCATGAAACATAGATATGAGATGCAATATCTCGTTTTAAGAAGCATTTGAACTCTATTGCTTCGATACGTAGACATCTGCAATCGCTACTTCCCTGCAAGGAAGTGTCGCATTTACATTCATTTGAAGTGTAGACGAGGAATACAAAACACTTCGCAAATCATATTACATCTTACCATGAAACATAGAATGAGATGCGATATCGCGTTTTAAGAAGCATTAGAACCCTAATTGCTACGATACGTAGACATCTGCAAACGCTATTTCCTTGCAAGGAAGTGTCGCATTTACATTCATTTGAATCGTAGGACGAGGAATACATGACACTTCGCAAATCATATTATATCTTACCAGGAATCATAGAAATGAAATGCGATATCGCGTCTTAAGAAGCATTAGAAAGCTATTGCTACGATACGTAGACATCTGCAAACGCTATTTCCTAGCGAGGAAGTATCGCATTCACATTCATTTGAAGTGTAGACGAGGAATACATAACACTTCGCAAATCATGTTATATCTTACCATGAAACATAGAAATGAGATGCGATATCGCGTTCTAAGAATCATATGAACTCTATTGCTACGATACGTAGACATCCGCAAACGCTATTTCCTAGCGAGGAAGGGTCGCATTCACATTCATTTGAGTGTAGGACGAGGAATACATGACACTGCGCAAATCATATTATATCTTACCATGAAACATAGAAATGAGATGCGATATCGCGTTTTAAGAAGCATTAGAACTCTATTGCTACGATACGTAGACATCTGCAAACGCTATTTCCTTGCAAGGAAGTGTCGCATTTACATTCATTTGAATCGTAGACGAGGAATACATGACACTTCGCAAATCATATTATATCTTACCAGGAAACATAGAAATGAGATGCGATATATCGCGTCTTAAGAAGCATTAGAAAGCTATTGCTACGATACGTAGACATCTGCAAACGCTATTTCCTTGCAAGGAAGTGTCGCATTTACATTCATTTGAATCGTAGACGAGGAATGCATAACACTTCGCAATGAATATTATACCTTATCATGAGACATAGAAATTGAGATGCGATATCGCGTTCTAAGAATCATGTGAAACTCTATTGCTACGATACGTAGGCATCTGCAAACGCTATTTCCTAGCGAGGAAGGGTCGCATTCACATTCATTTGAAGTGTAGACGAGGAATACATGACACTGCGCAAATCATATTATATCTTACCATGAAACATAGAAATGAGATGCGATATCGCGTTTTAAGAATCATAAGAACTCTATTGCTACGATACGTAGACATCTGCAAACGCTATTTCCTTGCAAGGAAGTGTCGCATTTACATTCATTTGAATCGTAGACGAGGAATGCATAACACTTCGCAATGAATATTATACCTTATCATGAGACATAGATATGAGATGCAATATCTAGTTTTAAGAAGCGTTTGAACTCTATTGCTTACGATACCTAGACATCTGCAGACGCTATTTCCTAGCAAGGAAGTGTCGGATTTACATTCATTTGAAGTGTAGACGAGGAATACATGACACTTCGCAAATCATATTATATCTTACCATGAAACATAGAAATGAGATGCGATATCGCGTTTTAAGAAGCATTAGAAAGCTATTGCTACGATACGTAGACATCTGCAAACGCTATTTAGTGGCGAGGAAGTATCGCATTCACATTCATTTGAAGTGTAGACGAGGAATACATAACACTTCGCAAATCATGTTATATCTTACCATGAAACATAGAAATGAGATGCGATATCGCGTTTTAGGAAGCATTAGAAAGCTATTGCTACGATACGTAGATATCTGCAAACGCTATTTAGTAGCGAGGAAGTATCGCATTCACATTCATTTGAAGTGTAGGCGAGGAATACATAACACTTCGCAAATCATGTTATATCTTACCATGAAACATAGAAATGAGATGCGATATCGCGTTCTAAGAATCATATGAACTCTATTGCTACGATACGTAGACATCTGCAAATGCTATTTCCTAGCGAGGAAGTGTCGCATTCACATTCATTTGAAGTGTGGACGAGGATTACATGACACTTCGCAAATCATATTATATCTTACCATGAAGCATAGAAATGAGATGCGATATCGCGTTTTAAGAATCATAAGAACTCTATTGCTACGATACGTAGACATCTGCAATCGCTATTTCCTTGCAAGGAAGTGTCGCATTTACATTCATTTGAATCGTAGACGAGGAATACATGACACTTCGCAAATCATATTATATCTTACCATGAAACATAGAAATAAGATGCGATATCGCGTTTTAAGAATCATAAGAAATCTATTGCTACGATACGTAGACATTTGCAAACGCTATTTCCTAGCGAGGAAGTGTCGCATTCACGTTCATCTTGATGTGTACACGAGGAATACATGACACTGCGCAAATCATATTATATCTTACCATGAAACATATAAATGAGATGCGATATCGCGTTTTAAGAATCACAAGAACTCTATTGCTACGATACGTAGACATCTGCAAACGCTATTTCCTTGCAAGGAAGTGTCGTATTTACATTCATTTGAATCGTAGACGAGGAATGCATAACACTTCGCATGTATATTATATCTTATCATGAAACATAGATATGAGATGCAATATCTCGTTTTAAGAAAGCATTTGAACTCTATTGCTTCGATACGTAGACATCAGCAATCTCTACTTCCTTGCAAGGAAGTGTCGCAATTACATTCATTTGGAGTGTAGACGAGGAATACATGACACTTCGCAAATCATATTATATCTTACCATGAAACATAGAAATGAGATGCGATATCGCGTTTTAAGAATCATAAGAACTCTATTGCTACGATACGTAGACATCTGCAAACGCTATTTCCTTGCAAGGAAGTGTCGCATTTACATTCACTTGAATCGTAGTCGAGGAATGCATAACACTTCGCAATGTATATTATATCTTATCATGAAACATAGATATGAGATGCAATATCTCGTTTTAAGAAGCATTTGAACTCTATTGCTTCGATACGTAGACATCTGCAATCGCTACTTCCTTGCAAGGAAGTGTCGCATTTACATTCATTTGAAGTGTAGACGAGGAATAGATAACACTTCGCAAATCATATTACATCTTACCATGAAACATAGAAATGAGATGCGATATCGCGTTTTAAGAAGCATTAGAACTCTATTGCTACGATACCTAGACATCTGCAGACGCTATTTCCTAGCAAGGAAGTGTCGCAATTACATTCATTTGAAGTGTAGACGAGGAATACGTGACACTTCGCAAATCATATTATATCGTACCATGAAACATAGAAATGAGATGCGATATCGCGTTTTAAGAAGCATTAGAAAGCTATTGCTACGATACGTAGACATTTGCAAACGCTATTTAGTAGCGAGGAGGTATCGCATTCACATTCATTTGAAGTGTAGACGAGGAATTCATAACACTTCGCAAATCATGTTATATCTTACCATGAAACATAGAAATGAGATGCGATATCGCGTTCTAAGAATCATAAGAACTCTATTGCTACGATACGTAGACATTTGCAAACGCTATTTCCTAGCGAGGAAGTGTCGCATTCACGTTCATTTGAAGTGTACACGAGGAATACATGACACTGCGCAAATCATATTATATCTTACCATGAAACATAGAAATGAGATGCGATATCGCGTTTTAAGAATCACAAGAACTCTATTGCTACGATACGTAGACATCTGCAAACGCTATTTCCTTGCAAGGAAGTGTCGCATTTACATTCATTTGAATCGTAGACGAGGAATGCATAACACTTCGCAATGTATATTATATCTTATCATGAAACATAGATATGAGATGCAATATCTCGTTTTAAGAAGCATTTGAACTCTATTGCTTCGATACGTAGACATCAGCAATCTCTACTTCCTTGCAAGGAAGTGTCGCAATTACATTCATTTGAAGTGTAGACGAGGAATACATGACACTTCGCAAATCATATTATATCTTACCATGAAACATAGAAATGAGATGCGATATCGCGTTTTAAGAATCATAAGAACTCTATTGCTACGATACGTAGACATCTGCAAACGCTATTTCCTTGCAAGGAAGTGTCGCATTTACATTCACTTGAATCGTAGTCGAGGAATGCATAACAGTTCGCAATGTATATTATATCTTATCATGAAACATAGATATGAGATGCAATATCTCGTTTTAAGAAGCATTTGAACTCTATTGCTTCGATACGTAGACATCTGCAATCGCTACTTCCTTGCAAGGAAGTGTCGCATTTACATTCATTTGAAGTGTAGACGAGGAATACAAAACACTTCGCAAATCATATTACATCTTACCATGAAACATAGAAATGAGATGCGATATCGCGTTTTAAGAAGCATTAGAACCCTATTGCTACGATACGTAGACATCTGCAAACGCTATTTCCTTGCAAGGAAGTGTCGCATTTACATTCATTTGAATCGTAGACGAGGAATACATGACACTTCGCAAATCATATTATATCTTACCAGGAATCATAGAAATGAAATGCGATATCGCGTCTTAAGAAGCATTAGAAAGCTATTGCTACGATACGTAGACATCTGCAAACGCTATTTCCTAGCGAGGAAGTATCGCATTCACATTCATTTGAAGTGTAGACGAGGAATACATAACACTTCGCAAATCATGTTATATCTTACCATGAAACATAGAAATGAGATGCGATATCGCGTTCTAAGAATCATATGAACTCTATTGCTACGATACGTAGACATCCGCAAACGCTATTTCCTAGCGAGGAAGGGTCGCATTCACATTCATTTGAAGTGTAGACGAGGAATACATGACACTGCGCAAATCATATTATATCTTACCATGAAACATAGAAATGAGATGCGATATCGCGTTTTAAGAAGCATTAGAACTCTATTGCTACGATACGTAGACATCTGCAAACGCTATTTCCTTGCAAGGAAGTGTCGCATTTACATTCATTTGAATCGTAGACGAGGAATACATGACACTTCGCAAATCATATTATATCTTACCAGGAAACATAGAAATGAGATGCGATATCGCGTCTTAAGAAGCATTAGAAAGCTATTGCTACGATACGTAGACATCTGCAAACGCTATTTCCTTGCAAGGAAGTGTCGCATTTACATTCATTTGAATCGTAGACGAGGAATGCATAACACTTCGCAATGAATATTATACCTTATCATGAGACATAGAAATGAGATGCGATATCGCGTTCTAAGAATCATGTGAACTCTATTGCTACGATACGTAGGCATTTGCAAACGCTATTTCCTAGCGAGGAAGGGTCGCATTCACATTCATTTGAAGTGTAGACGAGGAATACATGACACTGCGCAAATCATATTATATCTTACCATGAAACATAGAAATGAGATGCGATATCGCGTTTTAAGAATCATAAGAACTCTATTGCTACGATACGTAGACATCTGCAAACGCTATTTCCTTGCAAGGAAGTGTCGCATTTACATTCATTTGAATCGTAGACGAGGAATGCATAACACTTCGCAATGAATATTATACCTTATCATGAGACATAGATATGAGATGCAATATCTAGTTTTAAGAAGCGTTTGAACTCTATTGCTACGATACCTAGACATCTGCAGACGCTATTTCCTAGCAAGGAAGTGTCGGATTTACATTCATTTGAAGTGTAGACGAGGAATACATGACACTTCGCAAATCATATTATATCTTACCATGAAACATAGAAATGAGATGCGATATCGCGTTTTAAGAAGCATTAGAAAGCTATTGCTACGATACGTAGACATCTGCAAACGCTATTTAGTAGCGAGGAAGTATCGCATTCACATTCATTTGAAGTGTAGACGAGGAATACATAACACTTCGCAAATCATGTTATATCTTACCATGAAACATAGAAATGAGATGCGATATCGCATTCTAAGAATCATATGAACTCTATTGCTACGATACGTAGACATCTGCAAACGCTATTTCCTAGCGAGGTAGTGTCGCATTCACATTCATTTGAAGTGTGGACGAGGAATACATGACACTTCTCAAATCATATTATATCTTACCATGAAACATAGAAATGAGATGCGATATCGCGTTCTAAGAATCATATGAACTCTATTGCTACGATACGTAGACATCTGCAAACGCTATTTCCTAGCGAGGGAGGGTCGCATTCACATTCATTTGAAGTGTAGACGAGGAATACATGACACTGCGCAAATCATATTATATCTTACCATGAAACATAGAAATGAGATGCGATATCGCGTTTTAAGAATCATAAGAACTCTATTGCTACGATACGTAGACATCTGCAAACGCTATTTCCTAGCGAGGAAGTGTCGCATTCACATTCATTTGAAGTGTAGACGAGGAATACATGACACTTCGCAAATCATATTATATCTTACCATGAAACATAGAAATGAGAAGCGATATCGCGTTTTAAGAATCATAAGAATTCTATTGCTACGATACGTAGACATCTGCAAACGCTATTTCCTTGCAAGGAAGTGTCGCATTTACATTCATTTGAATCGTAGACGAGGAATGCATAACACTTCGCAATGTATATTATATCTTATCATGAAACATAGATATGAGATGCAATATCTCGTCTTAAGAAGCATTTGAACTCTATTGCTTCGATACGTAGACATCTGCAGACGCTATTTCCTAGCAAGGAAGTGTCGGATTTACATTCATTTGAAGTGTAGACGAGGAATACATGACACTTCGGAAATCATATTATATCTTACCATGAAACATAGGAATGAGATGCGATATCGCGTTTTAAGAAGCATTAGAAATCCATTGCTACGATACGTAGACATCTGCAAACGCTATTTCCTAGCGAGGAAGTGTCGCATTCACATTCCTTTGAAGTGTAGACGAGGAATACATAACACTTCGCAAATCATATTATATCTTACCATGAAACATAGATATGAGATGCGATATCGCGTTTTAAGAATCATATGAACTCTATTGCTACGATACGTAGACATCTGCAAACGCTATTTCCAAGCGAGGAAGTATCGCATTCACATTGATTTGAAGTGTAGACGAGGAATACATGACACTTCGCAAATCATATTATATCTTACCATGAAACATAGAAATGAGATGCGATATCGCGTTTTGAGAAGCATTAGAAAGCTATTGCTACGATACGTAGACATCTGCAAACGCTATTTCCTAGCGAGGAAGGGTCGCATTCACATTCATTTGAAGTGTAGACGAGGAATACATGACACTGCGCAAATCATATTATATCTTACCATGAAACATAGAAATGAGATGCGATATCGCGTTTTAAGAATCATAAGAACTCTATTGCTACGATACGTAGACATCTGCAAACGCTATTTCCTAGCGAGGAAGTGTCGCATTCGCATTCATTTGAAGTGTAGACGAGGAATACATGACAATTCGCAAATCATATTATATCTTACCATGAAACATAGAAATGAGATGCGATATCGCGTTTTAAGAAGCATTAGAAAGCTATTGCTACGATACGTAGACATCTGCAAACGCTATTTCCTTTCAAGGAAGTGTCGCATTTACATTCATTTGAAGTGTAGACGAGGAATACATGACACTTCGCAAATCATATTATATCTTACCATGAAACATAGAAATGAGATGCGATATCGCGTTATAAGAATCATAAGAACTCTATTGCTACGAAACGTAGACACCTGCAAACGCTATTTCCTTGCAAGGAAGTGTCGCATTTACATTCATTTGAATCGTAGACGAGGAATGCATAACACTTCGCAATGTATATTATATCTTATCATGAAACATAGATATGAGATGCAATATCTCGTTTTAAGAAGCATTTGAACTCTATTGCTTCGATACGTAGACATCTGCAATCGCTACTTCCTTGCAAGGAAGTGTCGCATTTACATTCATTTGAAGTGTAGACGAGGAATACATGACACATCGCAAATCATATTATATCTTACCATGAAACATAGAAATGAGATGCGATATCGCGTTTTAAGAAGCATTAGAAAGCTATTGCTACGATACGTAGACATCTGCAAACGCTATTTAGTAGCGAGGAAGTATCGCATTCACATTCATTTGAAGTGTAGACGAGGAATACATAACACTTCGCAAATCATGTTATATCTTACCATGAAACATAGAAATGAGATGCGATATCGCGTTCTAAGAATCATATGAACTCTATTGCTACGATACGTAGACATCTGCAAACGCTATTTCCTAGCGAGGAAGTGTCGCATTCACATTCATTTGAAGTGTGGACGAGGAATACATGACACTTCTCAAATCATATTATATCTTACCATGAAACATAGAAATGAGATGCGATATCGCGGTTTAAGAATCATAAGAACTCTATTGCTACGATACGTAGACATCTGCAAACGCTATTTCCTTGCAAGGAAGTGTCGCATTTACATTCACTTGAATCGTAGTCGAGGAATGCATAACACTTCGCAATGTATATTATATCTTATCATGAAACATAGATATGAGATGCAATATCTCGTTTTAAGAAGCATTTGAACTCTATTGCTTCGATACGTAGACATCTGCAATCGCTACTTCCTTGCAAGGAAGTGTCGCATTTACATTCATTTGAAGTGTAGACGAGGAATACAAAACACTTCGCAAATCATATTACATCTTACCATGAAACATAGAAATGAGATGCGATATCGCGTTTTAAGAATCATAAGAATTCTATTGCTACGATACGTAGACATCTGCAAACGCTATTTCCTTGCAAGGAAGTGTCGCATTTACATTCATTTGAATCGTAGACGAGGAATGCATAACACTTCGCAATGTATATTATATCTTATCATGAAACATAGATATGAGATGCAATATCTCGTCTTAAGAAGCATTTGAACTCTATTGCTTCGATACGTAGACATCTGCAGACGCTATTTCCTAGCAAGGAAGTGTCGGATTTACATTCATTTGAAGTGTAGACGAGGAATACATGACACTTCGGAAATCATATTATATCTTACCATGAAACATAGGAATGAGATGCGATATCGCGTTTTAAGAAGCATTAGAAATCCATTGCTACGATACGTAGACATCTGCAAACGCTATTTCCTAGCGAGGAAGTGTCGCATTCACATTCCTTTGAAGTGTAGACGAGGAATACATAACACTTCGCAAATCATATTATATCTTACCATGAAACATAGATATGAGATGCGATATCGCGTTTTAAGAATCATATGAACTCTATTGCTACGATACGTAGACATCTGCAAACGCTATTTCCAAGCGAGGAAGTATCGCATTCACATTGATTTGAAGTGTAGACGAGGAATACATGACACTTCGCAAATCATATTATATCTTACCATGAAACATAGAAATGAGATGCGATATCGCGTTTTGAGAAGCATTAGAAAGCTATTGCTACGATACGTAGACATCTGCAAACGCTATTTCCTAGCGAGGAAGGGTCGCATTCACATTCATTTGAAGTGTAGACGAGGAATACATGACACTGCGCAAATCATATTATATCTTACCATGAAACATAGAAATGAGATGCGATATCGCGTTTTAAGAATCATAAGAACTCTATTGCTACGATACGTAGACATCTGCAAACGCTATTTCCTAGCGAGGAAGTGTCGCATTCGCATTCATTTGAAGTGTAGACGAGGAATACATGACAATTCGCAAATCATATTATATCTTACCATGAAACATAGAAATGAGATGCGATATCGCGTTTTAAGAAGCATTAGAAAGCTATTGCTACGATACGTAGACATCTGCAAACGCTATTTCCTTTCAAGGAAGTGTCGCATTTACATTCATTTGAAGTGTAGACGAGGAATACATGACACTTCGCAAATCATATTATATCTTACCATGAAACATAGAAATGAGATGCGATATCGCGTTATAAGAATCATAAGAACTCTATTGCTACGAAACGTAGACACCTGCAAACGCTATTTCCTTGCAAGGAAGTGTCGCATTTACATTCATTTGAATCGTAGACGAGGAATGCATAACACTTCGCAATGTATATTATATCTTATCATGAAACATAGATATGAGATGCAATATCTCGTTTTAAGAAGCATTTGAACTCTATTGCTTCGATACGTAGACATCTGCAATCGCTACTTCCTTGCAAGGAAGTGTCGCATTTACATTCATTTGAAGTGTAGACGAGGAATACATGACACTTCGCAAATCATATTATATCTTACCATGAAACATAGAAATGAGATGCGATATCGCGTTTTAAGAAGCATTAGAAAGCTATTGCTACGATACGTAGACATCTGCAAACGCTATTTAGTAGCGAGGAAGTATCGCATTCACATTCATTTGAAGTGTAGACGAGGAATACATAACACTTCGCAAATCATGTTATATCTTACCATGAAACATAGAAATGAGATGCGATATCGCGTTCTAAGAATCATATGAACTCTATTGCTACGATACGTAGACATCTGCAAACGCTATTTCCTAGCGAGGAAGTGTCGCATTCACATTCATTTGAAGTGTGGACGAGGAATACATGACACTTCTCAAATCATATTATATCTTACCATGAAACATAGAAATGAGATGCGATATCGCGGTTTAAGAATCATAAGAACTCTATTGCTACGATACGTAGACATCTGCAAACGCTATTTCCTTGCAAGGAAGTGTCGCATTTACATTCACTTGAATCGTAGTCGAGGAATGCATAACACTTCGCAATGTATATTATATCTTATCATGAAACATAGATATGAGATGCAATATCTCGTTTTAAGAAGCATTTGAACTCTATTGCTTCGATACGTAGACATCTGCAATCGCTACTTCCTTGCAAGGAAGTGTCGCATTTACATTCATTTGAAGTGTAGACGAGGAATACAAAACACTTCGCAAATCATATTACATCTTACCATGAAACATAGAAATGAGATGCGATATCGCGTTTTAAGAATCATAAGAATTCTATTGCTACGATACGTAGACATCTGCAAACGCTATTTCCTTGCAAGGAAGTGTCGCATTTACATTCATTTGAATCGTAGACGAGGAATGCATAACACTTCGCAATGTATATTATATCTTATCATGAAACATAGATATGAGATGCAATATCTCGTCTTAAGAAGCATTTGAACTCTATTGCTTCGATACGTAGACATCTGCAGACGCTATTTCCTAGCAAGGAAGTGTCGGATTTACATTCATTTGAAGTGTAGACGAGGAATACATGACACTTCGGAAATCATATTATATCTTACCATGAAACATAGGAATGAGATGCGATATCGCGTTTTAAGAAGCATTAGAAATCCATTGCTACGATACGTAGACATCTGCAAACGCTATTTCCTAGCGAGGAAGTGTCGCATTCACATTCCTTTGAAGTGTAGACGAGGAATACATAACACTTCGCAAATCATATTATATCTTACCATGAAACATAGATATGAGATGCGATATCGCGTTTTAAGAATCATATGAACTATATTGCTACGATACGTAGACATCTGCAAACGCTATTTCCAAGCGAGGAAGTATCGCATTCACATTGATTTGAATCGTAGACGAGGAATGCATAACACTTCGCAATGTATATTATATCTTATCATGAAACATAGATATGAGATGCAATATCTCGTTTTAAGAAGCATTTGAACTCTATTGCTTCGATACGTAGACATCTGCAATCGCTACTTCCTTGCAAGGAAGTGTCGCATTTACATTCATTTGAAGTGTGGACGAGGAATACATGACACTTCGCAAATCATATTATATCTTACCATGAAACATAGAAATGAGATGCGGTATCGCGTTTTAAGAAGCATTAGAAAGCTATTGCTACGATACGTAGACATCTGCAAACGCTATTTAGTAGCGAGGAAGTATCGCATTCACATTCATTTGAAGTGTAGACGAGGAATACATAACACTTCGCAAATCATGTTATATCTTACCATGAAACATAGAAATGAGATGCGATATCGCGTTTTAAGAAGCATTAGAAAGCTATTGCTACGATACGTAGACATCTGCAAACGCTATTTCCTTTCAAGGAAGTGTCGCATTTACATTCATTTGAAGTGTAGACGAGGAATACATGACACTTCGCAAATCATATTATATCTTACCATGAAACATAGAAATGAGATGCGATATCGCGTTATAAGAATCATAAGAACTCTATTGCTACGAAACGTAGACACCTGCAAACGCTATTTCCTTGCAAGGAAGTGTCGCATTTACATTCATTTGAATCGTAGACGAGGAATGCATAACACTTCGCAATGTATATTATATCTTATCATGAAACATAGATATGAGATGCAATATCTCGTTTTAAGAAGCATTTGAACTCTATTGCTTCGATACGTAGACATCTGCAATCGCTACTTCCTTGCAAGGAAGTGTCGCATTTACATTCATTTGAAGTGTGGACGAGGAATACATGACACTTCGCAAATCATATTATATCTTACCATGAAACATAGAAATGAGATGCGGTATCGCGTTTTAAGAAGCATTAGAAAGCTATTGCTACGATACGTAGACATCTGCAAACGCTATTTAGTAGCGAGGAAGTATCGCATTCACATTCATTTGAAGTGTAGACGAGGAATACATAACACTTCGCAAATCATGTTATATCTTACCATGAAACATAGAAATGAGATGCGATATCGCGTTCTAAGAATCATATGAACTCTATTGCTACGATACGTAGACATCTGCAAACGCTATTTCCTAGCGAGGAAGTGTCGCATTCACATTCATTTGAAGTGTGGACGAGGAATACATGACACTTCTCAAATCATATTATATCTTACCATGAAACATAGAAATGAGATGCGATATCGCGTTTTAAGAATCATAAGAACTCTATTGCTACGATACGTAGACATCTGCAAACGCTATTTCCTTGCAAGGGAGTGTCGCATTTACATTCACTTGAATCGTAGTCGAGGAATGCATAACACATCGCAATGTATATTATATCTTATCATGAAACATAGATATGAGATGCAATATCTCGTTTTAAGAAGCATTTGAACTCTATTGCTTCGATACGTAGACATCTGCAATCGCTACTTCCTTGCAAGGAAGTGTCGCATTTACATTCATTTGAAGTGTAGACGAGGAATACAAAACACTTCGCAAATCATATTACATCTTACCATGAAACATAGAAATGAGATGCGATATCGCGTTTTAAAAATCATAAGAACTCTATTGCTACGATACGTAGACATCTGCAGACGCTATTTCCTAGCAAGGAAGTGTCGCATTTACATTCATTTGAATTGTAGACGAGGAATACATGACACTTCGCAAATCATATTATATCTTACCAGGAAACATAGAAATGAGATGCGATATCGCGTCTTAAGAAGCATTAGAAAGCTATTGCTACGATACGTAGACATCTGCAAACGCTATTTCCTTGCAAGGAAGTGTCGCATTTACATTCATTTGAATCGTAGACGAGGAATGCATAACACTTCGCAATGAATATTATACCTTATCATGAGACATAGAAATGAGATGCGATATCGCGTTCTAAGAATCATGTGAACTCTATTGCTACGATACGTAGACATCTGCAAACGCTATTTCCTAGCGAGGAAGGTTCGCATTCACATTCATTTGAAGTGTAGACGAGGAATACATGACACTGCGCAAATCATATTATATCTTACCATGAAACATAGAAATGAGATGCGATATCGCGTTTTAAGAATCATAAGAACTCTATTGCTACGATACGTAGACATCTGCAAACGCTATTTCCTTGCAAGGAAGTGTCGCATTTACATTCATTTGAATCGTAGACGAGGAATGCATAACACTTCGCAATGAATATTATTCCTTATCATGAGACATAGATATGAGATGCAATATCTAGTTTTAAGAAGCGTTTGAACTCTATTGCTACGATACCTAGATATCTGCAGACGCTATTTCCTAGCAAGGAAGTGTCGGATTTTCATTCATTTGAAGTGTAGACGAGGAGTACATGACACTTCGGAAATCATATTATATCTTACCATGAAACATAGAAATGAGATGCGATATCGCGTTTTAAGAAGCATTAGAAATCAATTGCTACGATACGTAGACATCTGCAAACGCTATTTCCTAGCGAGGAAGTGTCGCATTCACATTCCTTTGAAGCGTAGACGAGGAATACATAACACTTCGCAAATCATATTATATCTTACCATGAAACATAGAAATGAGATGCGATATCGCGTTTTAAGAATCATATGAACTCTATTGCTACGATACGTAGACATCTGCAAACGCTATTTCCTAGCGAGGAAGTGTCGCATTCACATTCATTTGAAGTGTAGACGAGGAATACATGACACTTCGCAAATCATATTATATCTTACCATGAAACATAGAAATGAGAAGCGATATCGCGTTTTAAGAATCATAAGAACTCTATTGCTACGATACGTAGACATCTGCAAACGCTATTTCCTTGCAAGGAAGTGTCGCATTTACATTCATTTGAATCGTAGACGAGGAATGCATAACACTTCGCAATGTATATTATATCTTATCATGAAACATAGATATGAGATGCAATATCTCGTCTTAAGAAGCATTTGAACTCTATTGCTTCGATATGTAGACATCTGCAGACGCTATTTCCTAGCAAGGAAGTGTCGGATTTACATTCATTTGAAGTGTAGACGAGGAATACATGACACTTCGGAAATCATATTATATCTTACTATGAAACATAGGAATGAGATGCGATATCGCGTTTTAAGAAGCATTAGAAATCCATTGCTACGATACGTAGACATCTGCAAACGCTATTTCCTAGCGAGGAAGTGTCGCATTCACATTCCTTTGAAGTGTAGACGAGGAATACATAACACTTCGCAAATCATATTATATCTTACCATGAAACATAGATATGAGATGCGATATCGCGTTTTAAGAATCATATGAACTCTATTGCTACGATACGTAGACATCTGCAAACGCTATTTCCTAGCGAGGAAGTGTCGCATTTACATTCATTTGAAGTGTAGACGAGGAATACATGACACTTCGCAAATCATACTATATCTTACCATGAAACATAGAAATGAGATGCGATATCGCGTTTTAAGAAGCATTAGAAAGCTATTGCTACGATACGTAGACATCTGCAAACGCTATTTCCAAGCGAGGAAGTATCGCATTCACATTGATTTGAAGTGTAGACGAGGAATACATGACACTTCGCAAATCATATTATATCTTACCATGAAACATAGGAATGAGATGCGATATCGCGTTTTGAGAAGCATTAGAAAGCTATTGCTACGATACGTAGACATCTGCAAACGCTATTTCCTTTCAAGGAAGTGTCGCATTTACATTCATTTGAAGTGTAGACGAGGAATACATGACACTTCGCAAATCATATTATATCTTACCATGAAACATAGAAATGAGATGCGATATCGCGTTATAAGAATCATAAGAACTCTATTGCTACGAAACGTAGACACCTGCAAACGCTATTTCCTTGCAAGGAAGTGTCGCATTTACATTCATTTGAATCGTAGACGAGGAATGCATAACACTTCGCAATGTATATTATATCTTATCATGAAACATAGATATGAGATGCAATATCTCGTTTTAAGAAGCATTTGAACTCTATTGCTTCGATACGTAGACATCTGCAATCGCTACTTCCTTGCAAGGAAGTGTCGCATTTACATTCATTTGAAGTGTAGACGAGGAATACATGACACTTCGCAAATCATATTATATCTTACCATGAAACATAGAAATGAGATGCGATATCGCGTTTTAAGAAGCATTAGAAATCTATTGCTACGATACGAAGACATCTGCAAACGCTATTTCCTAGCGAGGAAGTGTCGCATTTACATTCATTTGAAGTGTAGACGAGGAATACATGACACTTCGCAAATCATACTATATCTTACCATAAAACATAGAAATGAGATGCGATATCGCGTTTTAAGAAGCATTAGAAAGCTATTGCTACGATACGTAGACATCTGCAAACGCTATTTCCAAGCGAGGAAGTATCGCATTCACATTGATTTGAAGTGTAGACGAGGAATACATGACACTTCGCAAATCATATTATATCTTACCATGAAACATAGAAATGAGATGCGATATCGCGTTTTAAGAAGCATTAGAAAGCTATTGCTACGATACGTAGAAATCTGCAAACGCTATTTCCAAGCGAGGAAGTATCGCATTCACATTCATTTGAAGTGTAGACGGGGAATACATAACACTTCGCAAATCATGTTATATCTTACCATGAAACATAGAAATGAGATGCGATATCGCGTTTTAAGAATCATCTGAACTCTATTGCTACGATACGTAGACATCTGCAAACGCTATTTCCTAGCGAGGAGGTGTCGCATTCACATTCATTTGAAGTGTAGACGAGGAATACATGACACTTCGCAAATCATATTATATCTTACCATGAAACATAGAAATGAGATGCGATATCGCGTTATAAGAATCATAAGAACTCTATTGCTACCATACGTAGACATCTGCAAACGCTATTTCCTTGCAAGGAAGTGTCGCATTTACATTCATTTGAATCGTAGACGAGGAATGTATAACACTTCGCAATGTATATTATATCTTATCATGAAACATAGATATGAGATGCAATATCTCGTTTTAAGAAGCATTTGAACTCTATTGCTACGATACGTAGACATCTGCAAACGCTATTTCCTAGCGAGGAGGTGTCGCATTCACATTCATTTGAAGTGTAGACGAGGAATACATAACACTTCGCAAATCATGTTATATCTTACCATGAAACATAGAAATGAGATGCGATATCGCGTTCTAAGAATCATATGAACTCTATTGCTACGATACGTAGACATCTGCAAATGCTATTTCCTAGCGAGGAAGTGTCGCATTCACATTCATTTGAAGTGTGGACGAGGATTACATGACACTTCGCAAATCATATTATATCTTACCATGAAACATAGAAATGAGATGCGATATCGCGTTTTAAGAATCATAAGAACTCTATTGCTACGATACGTAGACATCTGCAATCGCTATTTCCTTGCAAGGAAGTGTCGCATTTACATTCATTTGAATCGTAGACGAGGAATACATGACACTTCGCAAATCATATTACATCTTACCATGAAACATAGAAATGAGATGCGATATCGCGTTTTAAGAAGCATTAGAACTCTATTGCTACGATACCTAGACATCTGCAGACGCTATTTCCTAGCAAGGAAGTGTCGCAATTACATTCATTTGAAGTGTAGACGAGGAATACATGACACTTCGCAAATCATATTATATCTTACCATGAAACATAGAAATGAGATGCGATATCGCGTTTTAAGAATCATAAGAACTCTATTGCTACGATACGTAGACATCTGCAAACGCTATTTCCTTGCAAGGAAGTGTCGCATTTACATTCACTTGAATCGTAGTCGAGGAATGCATAACACTTCGCAATGTATATTATATCTTATCATGAAACATAGATATGAGATGCAATATCTCGTTTTAAGAAGCATTTGAACTCTATTGCTTCGATACGTAGACATCTGCAATCGCTACTTCCTTGCAAGGAAGTGTCGCATTTACATTCATTTGAAGTGTAGACGAGGAATAGATAACGCTTCGCAAATCATATTACATCTTACCATGAAACATAGAAATGAGATGCGATATCGCGTTTTAAGAAGCATTAGAACTCTATTGCTACGATACCTAGACATCTGCAGACGCTATTTCCTAGCAAGGAAGTGTCGCAATTACATTCATTTGAAGTGTAGACGAGGAATACATGACACTTCGCAAATCATATTATATCGTACCATGAAACATAGAAATGAGATGCGATATCGCGTTTTAAGAAGCATTAGAAAGCTATTGCTACGATACGTAGACATCTGCAAACGCTATTTCCTAGCGAGGAAGTATCGCATTCACATTCATTTGAAGTGTAGACGAGGAATACATAACACTTCGCAAATCATGTTATATCTTACCATGAAACATAGAAATGAGATGCGATATCGCGTTCTAAGAATCATATGAACTCTATTGCTACGATACGTAGACATCTGCAAACGCTATTTCCTAGCGAGGAAGTGTCGCATTCACATTCATTTGAAGTGTGGACGAGGATTACATGACACTTCGCAAATCATATTATATCTTACCATGAAACAAGAAATGAGATGCGATATCGCGTTTTAAGAATCATAAGAACTCTATTGCTACGATACGTAGACATCTGCAAACGCTATTTCCTTGCAAGGAAGTGTCGCATTTACATTCACTTGAATCGTAGTCGAGGAATGCATAACACTTCGCAATGTATATTATATCTTATCATGAAACATAGATATGAGATGCAATATCTCGTTTTAAGAAGCATTTGAACTCTATTGCTTCGATACGTAGACATCTGCAATCGCTACTTCCTTGCAAGGAAGTGTCGCATTTACATTCATTTGAAGTGTAGACGAGGAATACAAAACACTTCGCAAATCATATTACATCTTACCATGAAACATAGAAATGAGATGCGATATCGCGTTTTAAGAAGCATTAGAACCCTATTGCTACGATACGTAGACATCTGCAAACGCTATTTCCTTGCAAGGAAGTGTCGCATTTACATTCATTTGAATCGTAGACGAGGAATACATGACACTTCGCAAATCATATTATATCTTACCAGGAATCATGGAAATGAGATGCGATATCGCGTCTTAAGAGGCATTAGAAAGCTATTGCTACGATACGTAGACATCTGCAAACGCTATTTCCTAGCGAGGAAGTATCGCATTCACATTCATTTGAAGTGTAGACGAGGAATACATAACACTTCGCAAATCATGTTATATCTTACCATGAAACATAGAAATGAGATGCGATATCGCGTTCTAAGAATCATATGAACTCTATTGCTACGATACGTAGACATCTGCAAACGCTATTTCCTAGCGAGGAAGGGTCGCATTCACATTCATTTGAAGTGTAGACGAGGAATACATGACACTGCGCAAATCATATTATATCTTACCATGAAACATAGAAATGAGATGCGATATCGCGTTTTAAGAAGCATTAGCACTCTATTGCTACGATACGTAGACATCTGCAAACGCTATTTCCTTGCAAGGAAGTGTCGCATTTACATTCATTTGAATCGTAGACGAGGAATACATGACACTTCGCAAATCATATTATATCTTACCAGGAAACATAGAAATGAGATGCGATATCGCGTCTTAAGAAGCATTAGAAAGCTATTGCTACGATACGTAGACATCTGCAAACGCTATTTCCTTGCAAGGAAGTGTCGCATTTACATTCATTTGAATCGTAGACGAGGAATGCATAACACTTCGCAATGAATATTATACCTTACCATGAGACATAGAAATGAGATGCGATATCGCGTTCTAAGAATCATGTGAACTCTATTGCTACGATACGTAGACATCTGCAAACGCTATTTCCTAGCGAGGAAGGGTCGCATTCACATTCATTTGAAGTGTAGACGAGGAATACATGACACTGCGCAAATCATATTATATCTTACCATGAAACATAGAAATGAGATGCGATATCGCGTTTTAAGAATCATAAGAACTCTATTGCTACGATACGTAGACATCTGCAAACGCTATTTCCTTGCAAGGAAGTGTCGCATTTACATTCATTTGAATCGTAGACGAGGAATGCATAACACTTCGCAATGAATATTATACCTTATCATGAGACATAGATATGAGATGCAATATCTAGTTTTAAGAAGCATTTGAACTCTATTGCTTCGATACGTAGACATCTGCAATCGCTACTTCCTTGCAAGGAAGTGTCGCATTTACATTCATTTGAAGTGTAGACGAGGAATACATAACACTTCGCAAATCATATTACATCTTACCATGAAACATAGAAATGAGATGCGATATCGCGTTTTAAGAAGCATTAGAACTCTATTGCTACGATACGTAGACATCTGCAAACGCTATTTCCTTGCAAGGAAGTGTCGCATTTACATTCATTTGAATCGTAGACGAGGAATACATGACACTTCGCAAATCATATTATATCTTACCAGGAAACATAGAAATGAGATGCGATATCGCGTCTTAAGAAGCATTAGAAAGCTATTGCTACGATACGTAGACATCTGCAAACGCTATTTCCTTGCAAGGAAGTGTCGCATTTACATTCATTTGAATCGTAGACGAGGAATGCATAACACTTCGCAATGAATATTATACCTTATCATGAGACATAGAAATGAGATGCGATATCGCGTTCTAAGAATCATGTGAACTCTATTGCTACGATACGTAGACATCTGCAAACGCTATTTCCTAGCGAGGAAGGGTCGCATTCACATTCATTTGAAGTGTAGACGAGGAATACATGACACTGCGCAAATCATATTATATCTTACCATGAAACATAGAAATGAGATGCGATATCGCGTTTTAAGAATCATAAGAACTCTATTGCTACGATACGTAGACATCTGCAAACGCTATTTCCTTGCAAGGAAGTGTCGCATTTACATTCATTTGAATCGTAGACGAGAAATGCATAACACTTCGCAATGAATATTATACCTTATCATGAGACATAGATATGAGATGCAATATCTAGATTTAAGAAGCGTTTGAACTCTATTGCTACGATACCTAGACATCTGCAGACGCTATTTCCTAGCAAGGAAGTGTCGGATTTACATTCATTTGAAGTGTAGACGAGGAATACATGACACTTCGCAAATCATATTATATCTTACCATGAAACATAGAAATGAGATGCGATATCGCGTTTTAAGAAGCATTAGAAAGCTATTGCTACGATACGTAGACATCTGCAAACGCTATTTAGTAGCGAGGAAGTATCGCATTCACATTCATTTGAAGTGTAGACGAGGAATACATAACACTTCGCAAATCATGTTATATCTTACCATGAAACATAGAAATGAGATGCGATATCGCGTTCCAAGAATCATATGAACTCTATTGCTACGATACGTAGACATCTGCAAACGCTATTTCCTAGCGAGGAAGTGTCGCATTCACATTCATTTGAAGTGTGGACGAGGAATACATGACACTTCGCAAATCATATTATATCTTACCATGAAACATAGAAATGAGATGCGATATCGCGTTTTAAGAATCATAAGAACTCTATTGCTACGATACGTAGACATCTGCAAACGCTATTTCCTTGCAAGGAAGTGTCGCATTTACATTCACTTGAATCGTAGTCGAGGAATGCATAACACTTCGCAATGTATATTATATCTTATCATGAAACATAGATATGAGATGCAATATCTCGTTTTAAGAAGCATTTGAACTCTATTGCTTCGATACGTAGACATCTGCAATCGCTACTTCCTTGCAAGGAAGTGTCGCATTTACATTCATTTGAAGTGTAGACGAGGAATACAAAACACTTCGCAAATCATATTACATCTTACCATGAAACATAGAAATGAGATGCGATATCGCGTTTTAAGAAGCATTAGAACCCTATTGCTACGATACGTAGACATCTGCAAACGCTATTTCCTTGCAAGGAAGTGTCGCATTTACATTCATTTGAATCGTAGACGAGGAATACATGACACTTCGCAAATCATATTATATCTTACCAGGAATCATAGAATTGTGATGCGATATCGCGTCTTAAGAGGCATTAGAAAGCTATTGCTACGATACGTAGACATCTGCAAACGCTATTTCCTAGCGAGGAAGTATCGCATTCACATTCATTTGAAGTGTAGACGAGGAATACATAACACTTCGCAAATCATGTTATATCTTACCATGAAACATAGAAATGAGATGCGATATCGCGTTCTAAGAATCATATGAACTCTATTGCTACGATACGTAGACATCTGCAAACGCTATTTCCTAGCGAGGAAGGGTCGCATTCACATTCATTTGAAGTGTAGACGAGGAATACATGACACTGCGCAAATCATATTATATCTTACCATGAAACATAGAAATGAGATGCGATATCGCGTTTTAAGAAGCATTAGCACTCTATTGCTACGATACGTAGACATCTGCAAACGCTATTTCCTTGCAAGGAAGTGTCGCATTTACATTCATTTGAATCGTAGACGAGGAATACATGACACTTCGCAAATCATATTATATCTTACCAGGAAACATAGAAATGAGATGCGATATCGCGTCTTAAGAAGCATTAGAAAGCTATTGCTACGATACGTAGACATCTGCAAACGCTATTTCCTTGCAAGGAAGTGTCGCATTTACATTCATTTGAATCGTAGACGAGGAATGCATAACACTTCGCAATGAATATTATACCTTACCATGAGACATAGAAATGAGATGCGATATCGCGTTCTAAGAATCATGTGAACTCTATTGCTACGATACGTAGACATCTGCAAACGCTATTTCCTAGCGAGGAAGGGTCGCATTCACATTCATTTGAAGTGTAGACGAGGAATACATGACACTGCGCAAATCATATTATATCTTACCATGAAACATAGAAATGAGATGCGATATCGCGTTTTAAGAATCATAAGAACTCTATTGCTACGATACGTAGACATCTGCAAACGCTATTTCCTTGCAAGGAAGTGTCGCATTTACATTCATTTGAATCGTAGACGAGGAATGCATAACACTTCGCAATGAATATTATACCTTATCATGAGACATAGATATGAGATGCAATATCTAGTTTTAAGAAGCATTTGAACTCTATTGCTTCGATACGTAGACATCTGCAATCGCTACTTCCTTGCAAGGAAGTGTCGCATTTACATTCATTTGAAGTGTAGACGAGGAATACATAACACTTCGCAAATCATATTACATCTTACCATGAAACATAGAAATGAGATGCGATATCGCGTTTTAAGAAGCATTAGAACTCTATTGCTACGATACGTAGACATCTGCAAACGCTATTTCCTTGCAAGGAAGTGTCGCATTTACATTCATTTGAATCGTAGACGAGGAATACATGACACTTCGCAAATCATATTATATCTTACCAGGAAACATAGAAATGAGATGCGATATCGCGTCTTAAGAAGCATTAGAAAGCTATTGCTACGATACGTAGACATCTGCAAACGCTATTTCCTTGCAAGGAAGTGTCGCATTTACATTCATTTGAATCGTAGACGAGGAATGCATAACACTTCGCAATGAATATTATACCTTATCATGAGACATAGAAATGAGATGCGATATCGCGTTCTAAGAATCATGTGAACTCTATTGCTACGATACGTAGACATCTGCAAACGCTATTTCCTAGCGAGGAAGGGTCGCATTCACATTCATTTGAAGTGTAGACGAGGAATACATGACACTGCGCAAATCATATTATATCTTACCATGAAACATAGAAATGAGATGCGATATCGCGTTTTAAGAATCATAAGAACTCTATTGCTACGATACGTAGACATCTGCAAACGCTATTTCCTTGCAAGGAAGTGTCGCATTTACATTCATTTGAATCGTAGACGAGAAATGCATAACACTTCGCAATGAATATTATACCTTATCATGAGACATAGATATGAGATGCAATATCTAGATTTAAGAAGCGTTTGAACTCTATTGCTACGATACCTAGACATCTGCAGACGCTATTTCCTAGCAAGGAAGTGTCGGATTTACATTCATTTGAAGTGTAGACGAGGAATACATGACACTTCGCAAATCATATTATATCTTACCATGAAACATAGAAATGAGATGCGATATCGCGTTTTAAGAAGCATTAGAAAGCTATTGCTACGATACGTAGACATCTGCAAACGCTATTTAGTAGCGAGGAAGTATCGCATTCACATTCATTTGAAGTGTAGACGAGGAATACATAACACTTCGCAAATCATGTTATATCTTACCATGAAACATAGAAATGAGATGCGATATCGCGTTCCAAGAATCATATGAACTCTATTGCTACGATACGTAGACATCTGCAAACGCTATTTCCTAGCGAGGAAGTGTCGCATTCACATTCATTTGAAGTGTGGACGAGGAATACATGACACTTCGCAAATCATATTATATCTTACCATGAAACATAGAAATGAGATGCGATATCGCGTTTTAAGAATCATAAGAACTCTATTGCTACGATACGTAGACATCTGCAAACGCTATTTCCTTGCAAGGAAGTGTCGCATTTACATTCACTTGAATCGTAGTCGAGGAATGCATAACACTTCGCAATGTATATTATATCTTATCATGAAACATAGATATGAGATGCAATATCTCGTTTTAAGAAGCATTTGAACTCTATTGCTTCGATACGTAGACATCTGCAATCGCTACTTCCTTGCAAGGAAGTGTCGCATTTACATTCATTTGAAGTGTAGACGAGGAATACAAAACACTTCGCAAATCATATTACATCTTACCATGAAACATAGAAATGAGATGCGATATCGCGTTTTAAGAAGCATTAGAACCCTATTGCTACGATACGTAGACATCTGCAAACGCTATTTCCTTGCAAGGAAGTGTCGCATTTACATTCATTTGAATCGTAGACGAGGAATACATGACACTTCGCAAATCATATTATATCTTACCAGGAATCATAGAATTGTGATGCGATATCGCGTCTTAAGAGGCATTAGAAAGCTATTGCTACGATACGTAGACATCTGCAAACGCTATTTCCTAGCGAGGAAGTATCGCATTCACATTCATTTGAAGTGTAGACGAGGAATACATAACACTTCGCAAATCATGTTATATCTTACCATGAAACATAGAAATGAGATGCGATATCGCGTTCTAAGAATCATATGAACTCTATTGCTACGATACGTAGACATCTGCAAACGCTATTTCCTAGCGAGGAAGGGTCGCATTCACATTCATTTGAAGTGTAGACGAGGAATACATGACACTGCGCAAATCATATTATATCTTACCATGAAACATAGAAATGAGATGCGATATCGCGTTTTAAGAAGCATTAGAACTCTATTGCTACGATACGTAGACATCTGCAAACGCTATTTCCTTGCAAGGAAGTGTCGCATTTACATTCATTTGAATCGTAGACGAGGAATACATGACACTTCGCAAATCATATTATATCTTACCAGGAAACATAGAAATGAGATGCGATATCGCGTCTTAAGAAGCATTAGAAAGCTATTGCTACGATACGTAGACATCTGCAAACGCTATTTCCTTGCAAGGAAGTGTCGCATTTACATTCATTTGAATCGTAGACGAGGAATGCATAACACTTCGCAATGAATATTATACCTTATCATGAGACATAGAAATGAGATGCGATATCGCGTTCTAAGAATCATGTGAACTCTATTGCTACGATACGTAGACATCTGCAAACGCTATTTCCTAGCGAGGAAGGGTCGCATTCACATTCATTTGAAGTGTAGACGAGGAATACATGACACTGCGCAAATCATATTATATCTTACCATGAAACATAGAAATGAGATGCGATATCGCGTTTTAAGAAGCATTAGAACTCTATTGCTACGATACCTAGACATCTGCAGACGCTATTTCCTAGCAAGGAAGTGTCGGATTTACATTCATTTGAAGTGTAGACGAGGAATAAATGACACTTCGCAAATCATATTATATCTTACCATGAAACATAGAAATGAGATGCGATATCGCGTTTTAAGAAGCATTAGAAAGCTATTGCTACGATACGTAGACATCTGCAAACGCTATTTAGTAGCGAGGAAGTATCGCATTCACATTCATTTGAAGTGTAGACGAGGAATACATAACACTTCGCAAATCATGTTATATCTTACCATGAAACATCGAAATGAGATGCGATATCGCGTTCTAAGAATCATATGAACTCTATTGCTACGATACGTAGACATCTGCAAACGCTATTTCCTAGCGAGGAAGTGTCGCATTCACATTCATTTGAAGTGTGGACGAGGAATACATGACACTTCTCAAATCATATTATATCTTACCATGAAACATAGAAATGAGATGCGATATCGCGTTTTAAGAATCATAAGAACTCTATTGCTACGATACGTAGACATCTGCAAACGCTATTTCCTTGCAAGGAAGTGTCGCATTTACATTCACATGAATCGTAGTCGAGGAATGCATAACACTTCGCACTGTATATTATATCTTATCATGAAACATAGATATGAGATGCAATATCTCGTTTTAAGAAGCATTTGAACTCTATTGCTTCGATACGTAGACATCTGCAATCGCTACTTCCTTGCAAGGAAGTGTCGGATTTACATTCATTTGCAGTGTAGACGAGGAATACATGACACTTCGGAAATCATATTATATCTTACCATGAAACATAGAAATGAGATGCGATATCGCGTTTTAAGAAGCATTAGAAATCAATTGCTGCGATACGTAGACATCTGCAAACGCTATTTCCTAGCGAGGAAGTGTCGCATTCACATTCCTTTGAAGTGTAGACGAGGAATACATAACACTTCGCAAATCATATTATATCTTACCATGAAACATAGAAATGAGATGCGATATCGCGTTTTAAGAATCATATGAACTCTATTGCTACGATACGTAGATATCTGCAAACGCTATTTCCTAGCGAGGAAGTGTCGCATTCACATTCATTTGAAGTGTAGACGAGGAATACATAACACTTCGCAAATCATGTTATATCTTACCATGAAACATAGAAATGAGATGCGATATCGCGTTTTAAGAATCATATGAACTCTATTGCTACGATACGTAGACATCTGCAAACGCTATTTCCTAGCGAGGAAGTGTCGCATTCACATTCATTTGAAGTGTAGACGAGGAATACATGACACTTCGCAAATCATATTATATCTTACCATGAAACATAGAAATGAGATGCGATATCGCGTTTTAAGAATCATAAGAACTCTATTGCTACGATACGTAGACATCTGCAAACGCTATTTCCTTGCAAGGAAGTGTCGCATTTACATTCACTTGAATCGTAGTCGAGGAATGCATAACACTTCGCAATGTATATTATATCTTATCATGAAACATAGATATGAGATGCAATATCTCGTTTTAAGAAGCATTTGAACTCTATTGCTTCGATACGTAGACATCTGCAATCGCTACTTCCTTGCAAGGAAGTGTCGCATTTACATTCATTTGAAGACTAGACGAGGAATACATAACACTTCGCAAATCATATTACATCTTACCATGAAACATAGAAATGAGATGCGATATCGCGTTTTAAGAAGCATTAGAACTCTATTGCTACGATACGTAGACATCTGCAAACGCTATTTCCTTGCAAGAAAGTGTCGCATTTACATTCATTTGAATCGTAGACGAGGAATACATGACACTTCGCAAATCATATTATATCTTACCAGGAAACATAGAAATGAGATGCGATATCGCGTCTTAAGAAGCATTAGAAAGCTATTGCTACGATACGTAGACATCTGCAAACGCTATTTCCTTGCAAGGAAGTGTCGCATTTACATTCATTTGAATCGTAGACGAGGAATGCATAACACTTCGCAATGAATATTATACCTTATCATGAGACATAGAAATGAGATGCGATATCGCGTTCTAAGAATCATGTGAACTCTATTGCTACGATACGTAGACATCTGCAAACGCTATTTCCTAGCGAGGAAGGGTCGCATTCACATTCATTTGAAGTGTAGACGAGGAATACATGACACTGCGCAAATCATATTATATCTTACCATGAAACATAGAAATGAGATGCGATATCGCGTTTTAAGAATCATAAGAACTCTATTGCTACGATACGTAGACATCTGCAAACGCTATTTCCTTGCAAGGAAGTGTCGCATTTACATTCATTTGAATCGTAGACGAGAAATGCATAACACTTCGCAATGAATATTATACCTTATCATGAGACATAGATATGAGATGCAATATCTAGTTTTAAGAAGCGTTTGAACTCTATTGCTACGATACCTAGACATCTGCAGACGCTATTTCCTAGCAAGGAAGTGTCGGATTTACATTCATTTGAAGTGTAGACGAGGAATACATGACACTTCGCAAATCATATTATATCTTACCATGAAACATAGAAATGAGATGCGATATCGCGTTTTAAGAAGCATTAGAAAGCTATTGCTACGATACGTAGACATCTGCAAACGCTATTTAGTCGCGAGGAAGTATCGCATTCACATTCATTTGAAGTGTAGACGAGGAATACATAACACTTCGCAAATCATGTTATATCTTACCATGAAACATAGAAATGAGATGCGATATCGCGTTCCAAGAATCATATGAACTCTATTGCTACGATACGTAGACATCTGCAAACGCTATTTCCTAGCGAGGAAGTGTCGCATTCACATTCATTTGAAGTGTGGACGAGGAATACATGACACTTCGCAAATCATATTATATCTTACCATGAAACATAGAAATGAGATGCGATATTGCGTTTTAAGAATCATAAGAACTCTATTGCTACGATACGTAGACATCTGCAAACGCTATTTCCTTGCAAGGAAGTGTCGCATTTACATTCACTTGAATCGTAGTCGAGGAATGCATAACACTTCGCAATGTATATTATATCTTATCATGAAACATAGATATGAGATGCAATATCTCGTTTTAAGAAGCATTTGAACTCTATTGCTTCGATACGTAGACATCTGCAATCGCTACTTCCTTGCAAGGAAGTGTCGCATTTACATTCATTTGAAGTGTAGACGAGGAATACAAAACACTTCGCAAATCATATTACATCTTACCATGAAACATAGAAATGAGATGCGATATCGCGTTTTAAGACGCATTAGAACCCTATTGCTACGATACGTAGACATCTGCAAACGCTATTTCCTTGCAAGGAAGTGTCGCATTTACATTCATTTGAATCGTAGACGAGGAATACATGACACTTCGCAAATCATATTATATCTTACCAGGAATCATAGAATTGTGATGCGATATCGCGTCTTAAGAGGCATTAGAAAGCTATTGCTACGATACGTAGACATCTGCAAACGCTATTTCCTAGCGAGGAAGTATCGCATTCACATTCATTTGAAGTGTAGACGAGGAATACATAACACTTCGCAAATCATGTTATATCTTACCATGAAACATAGAAATGAGATGCGATATCGCGTTCTAAGAATCATATGAACTCTATTGCTACGATACGTAGACATCTGCAAACGCTATTTCCTAGCGAGGAAGGGTCGCATTCACATTCATTTGAAGTGTAGACGAGGAATACATGACACTGCGCAAATCATATTATATCTTACCATGAAACATAGAAATGAGATGCGATATCGCGTTTTAAGAAGCATTAGAACTCTATTGCTACGATACGTAGACATCTGCAAACGCTATTTCCTTGCAAGGAAGTGTCGCATTTACATTCATTTGAATCGTAGACGAGGAATACATGACACTTCGCAAATCATATTATATCTTACCAGGAAACATAGAAATGAGATGCGATATCGCGTCTTAAGAAGCATTAGAAAGCTATTGCTACGATACGTAGACATCTGCAAACGCTATTTCCTTGCAAGGAAGTGTCGCATTTACATTCATTTGAATCGTAGACGAGGAATGCATAACACTTCGCAATGAATATTATACCTTATCATGAGACATAGAAATGAGATGCGATATCGCGTTCTAAGAATCATGTGAACTCTATTGCTACGATACGTAGACATCTGCAAACGCTATTTCCTAGCGAGGAAGGGTCGCATTCACATTCATTTGAAGTGTAGACGAGGAATACATGACACTGCGCAAATCATATTATATCTTACCATGAAACATAGAAATGAGATGCGATATCGCGTTTTAAGAAGCATTAGAACTCTATTGCTACGATACCTAGACATCTGCAGACGCTATTTCCTAGCAAGGAAGTGTCGGATTTACATTCATTTGAAGTGTAGACGAGGAATAAATGACACTTCGCAAATCATATTATATCTTACCATGAAACATAGAAATGAGATGCGATATCGCGTTTTAAGAAGCATTAGAAAGCTATTGCTACGATACGTAGACATCTGCAAACGCTATTTAGTAGCGAGGAAGTATCGCATTCACATTCATTTGAAGTGTAGACGAGGAATACATAACACTTCGCAAATCATGTTATATCTTACCATGAAACATCGAAATGAGATGCGATATCGCGTTCTAAGAATCATATGAACTCTATTGCTACGATACGTAGACATCTGCAAACGCTATTTCCTAGCGAGGAAGTGTCGCATTCACATTCATTTGAAGTGTGGACGAGGAATACATGACACTTCTCAAATCATATTATATCTTACCATGAAACATAGAAATGAGATGCGATATCGCGTTTTAAGAATCATAAGAACTCTATTGCTACGATACGTAGACATCTGCAAACGCTATTTCCTTGCAAGGAAGTGTCGCATTTACATTCACTTGAATCGTAGTCGAGGAATGCATAACACTTCGCACTGTATATTATATCTTATCATGAAACATAGATATGAGATGCAATATCTCGTTTTAAGAAGCATTTGAACTCTATTGCTTCGATACGTAGACATCTGCAATCGCTACTTCCTTGCAAGGAAGTGTCGGATTTACATTCATTTGCAGTGTAGACGAGGAATACATGACACTTCGGAAATCATATTATATCTTACCATGAAACATAGAAATGAGATGCGATATCGCGTTTTAAGAAGCATTAGAAATCAATTGCTGCGATACGTAGACATCTGCAAACGCTATTTCCTAGCGAGGAAGTGTCGCATTCACATTCCTTTGAAGTGTAGACGAGGAATACATAACACTTCGCAAATCATATTATATCTTACCATGAAACATAGAAATGAGATGCGATATCGCGTTTTAAGAATCATATGAACTCTATTGCTACGATACGTAGATATCTGCAAACGCTATTTCCTAGCGAGGAAGTGTCGCATTCACATTCATTTGAAGTGTAGACGAGGAATACATAACACTTCGCAAATCATGTTATATCTTACCATGAAACATAGAAATGAGATGCGATATCGCGTTTTAAGAATCATAAGAACTCTATTGCTACGATACGTAGACATCTGCAAACGCTATTTCCTTGCAAGGAAGTGTCGCATTTACATTCACTTGAATCGTAGTCGAGGAATGCATAACACTTCGCAATGTATATTATATCTTATCATGAAACATAGATATGAGATGCAATATCTCGTTTTAAGAAGCATTTGAACTCTATTGCTTCGATACGTAGACATCTGCAATCGCTACTTCCTTGCAAGGAAGTGTCGCATTTACATTCATTTGAAGTGTAGACGAGGAATACAAAACACTTCGCAAATCATATTACATCTTACCATGAAACATAGAAATGAGATGCGATATCGCGTTTTAAGAAGCATTAGAACCCTATTGCTACGATACGTAGACATCTGCAAACGCTATTTCCTTGCAAGGAAGTGTCGCATTTACATTCATTTGAATCGTAGACGAGGAATACATGACACTTCGCAAATCATATTATATCTTACCAGGAATCATAGAATTGTGATGCGATATCGCGTCTTAAGAGGCATTAGAAAGCTATTGCTACGATACGTAGACATCTGCAAACGCTATTTCCTAGCGAGGAAGTATCGCATTCACATTCATTTGAAGTGTAGACGAGGAATACATAACACTTCGCAAATCATGTTATATCTTACCATGAAACATAGAAATGAGATGCGATATCGCGTTCTAAGAATCATATGAACTCTATTGCTACGATACGTAGACATCTGCAAACGCTATTTCCTAGCGAGGAAGGGTCGCATTCACATTCATTTGAAGTGTAGACGAGGAATACATGACACTGCGCAAATCATATTATATCTTACCATGAAACATAGAAATGAGATGCGATATCGCGTTTTAAGAAGCATTAGAACTCTATTGCTACGATACGTAGACATCTGCAAACGCTATTTCCTTGCAAGGAAGTGTCGCATTTACATTCATTTGAATCGTAGACGAGGAATACATGACACTTCGCAAATCATATTATATCTTACCAGGAAACATAGAAATGAGATGCGATATCGCGTCTTAAGAAGCATTAGAAAGCTATTGCTACGATACGTAGACATCTGCAAACGCTATTTCCTTGCAAGGAAGTGTCGCATTTACATTCATTTGAATCGTAGACGAGGAATGCATAACACTTCGCAATGAATATTATACCTTATCATGAGACATAGAAATGAGATGCGATATCGCGTTCTAAGAATCATGTGAACTCTATTGCTGCGATACGTAGACATCTGCAAACGCTATTTCCTAGCGAGGAAGGGTCGCATTCACATTCATTTGAAGTGTAGACGAGGAATACATGACACTGCGCAAATCATATTATATCTTACCATGAAACATAGAAATGAGATGCGATATCGCGTTTTAAGAAGCATTAGAACTCTATTGCTACGATACCTAGACATCTGCAGACGCTATTTCCTAGCAAGGAAGTGTCGGATTTACATTCATTTGAAGTGTAGACGAGGAATAAATGACACTTCGCAAATCATATTATATCTTACCATGAAACATAGAAATGAGATGCGATATCGCGTTTTAAGAAGCATTAGAAAGCTATTGCTACGATACGTAGACATCTGCAAACGCTATTTAGTAGCGAGGAAGTATCGCATTCACATTCATTTGAAGTGTAGACGAGGAATACATAACACTTCGCAAATCATGTTATATCTTACCATGAAACATCGAAATGAGATGCGATATCGCGTTCTAAGAATCATATGAACTCTATTGCTACGATACGTAGACATCTGCAAACGCTATTTCCTAGCGAGGAAGTGTCGCATTCACATTCATTTGAAGTGTGGACGAGGAATACATGACACTTCTCAAATCATATTATATCTTACCATGAAACATAGAAATGAGATGCGATATCGCGTTTTAAGAATCATAAGAACTCTATTGCTACGATACGTAGACATCTGCAAACGCTATTTCCTTGCAAGGAAGTGTCGCATTTACATTCACTTGAATCGTAGTCGAGGAATGCATAACACTTCGCACTGTATATTATATCTTATCATGAAACATAGATATGAGATGCAATATCTCGTTTTAAGAAGCATTTGAACTCTATTGCTTCGATACGTAGACATCTGCAATCGCTACTTCCTTGCAAGGAAGTGTCGGATTTACATTCATTTGCAGTGTAGACGAGGAATACATGACACTTCGGAAATCATATTATATCTTACCATGAAACATAGAAATGAGATGCGATATCGCGTTTTAAGAAGCATTAGAAATCAATTGCTGCGATACGTAGACATCTGCAAACGCTATTTCCTAGCGAGGAAGTGTCGCATTCACATTCCTTTGAAGTGTAGACGAGGAATACATAACACTTCGCAAATCATATTATATCTTACCATGAAACATAGAAATGAGATGCGATATCGCGTTTTAAGAATCATATGAACTCTATTGCTACGATACGTAGATATCTGCAAACGCTATTTCCTAGCGAGGAAGTGTCGCATTCACATTCATTTGAGGTGTAGACGAGGAATACATAACACTTCGCAAATCATGTTATATCTTACCATGAAACATAGAAATGAGATGCGATATCGCGTTTTAAGAATCATATGAACTCTATTGCTACGATACGTAGACATCTGCAAACGCTATTTCCTAGCGAGGAAGTGTCGCATTCAAATTCATTTGAAGTGTAGACGAGGAATACATGACACTTCGCAAATCATATTATATCTTACCATGAAACATAGAAATGAGATGCGATATCGCGTTTTAAGAATCATAAGAACTCTATTGCTACGATACGTAGACATCTGCAAACGCTATTTCCTTGCAAGGAAGTGTCGCATTTACATTCACTTGAATCGTAGTCGAGGAATGCATAACACTTCGCAATGTATATTATATCTTATCATGAAACATAGATATGAGATGCAATATCTCGTTTTAAGAAGCATTTGAACTCTATTGCTTCGATACGTAGACATCTGCAATCGCTACTTCCTTGCAAGGAAGTGTCGCATTTACATTCATTTGAAGACTAGACGAGGAATACATAACACTTCGCAAATCATATTACATCTTACCATGAAACATAGAAATGAGATGCGATATCGCGTTTTAAGAAGCATTAGAACTCTATTGCTACGATACGTAGACATCTGCAAACGCTATTTCCTTGCAAGAAAGTGTCGCATTTACATTCATTTGAATCGTAGACGAGGAATACATGACACTTCGCAAATCATATTATATCTTACCAGGAAACATAGAAATGAGATGCGATATCGCGTCTTAAGAAGCATTAGAAAGCTATTGCTACGATACGTAGACATCTGCAAACGCTATTTCCTTGCAAGGAAGTGTCGCATTTACATTCATTTGAATCGTAGACGAGGAATGCATAACACTTCGCAATGAATATTATACCTTATCATGAGACATAGAAATGAGATGCGATATCGCGTTCTAAGAATCATGTGAACCCTATTGCTACGATACGTAGACATCTGCAAACGCTATTTCCTAGCGAGGAAGGGTCGCATTCACATTCATTTGAAGTGTAGACGAGGAATACATGACACTGCGCAAATCATATTATATCTTACCATGAAGCATAGAAATGAGATGCGATATCGCGTTTTAAGAATCATAAGAACTCTATTGCTACGATACGTAGACATCTGCAATCGCTATTTCCTTGCAAGGAAGTGTCGCATTTACATTCATTTGAATCGTAGACGAGGAATACATGACACTTCGCAAATCATATTATATCTTACCATGAAACATAGAAATAAGATGCGATATCGCGTTTTAAGAATCATAAGAACTCTATTGCTACGATACGTAGACATTTGCAACCGCTATTTCCTAGCGAGGAAGTGTCGCATTCACGTTCATTTGATGTGTACACGAGGAATACATGACACTGCGCAAATCATATTATATCTTACCATGAAACATAGAAATGAGATGCGATATCGCGTTTTAAGAATCACAAGAACTCTATTGCTACGATACGTAGACATCTGCAAACGCTATTTCCTTGCAAGGAAGTGTCGCATTTACATTCATTTGAATCGTAGACGAGGAATGCATAACACTTCGCAATGTATATTATATCTTATCATGAAACATAGATATGAGATGCAATATCACGTTTTAAGAAGCATTTGAACTCTATTGCTTCGATACGTAGACATCAGCAATCTCTACTTCCTTGCAAGGAAGTGTCGCAATTACATTCATTTGAAGTGTAGACGAGGAATACATGACACTTCGCAAATCATATTATATCGTACCATGAAACATAGAAATGAGATGCGATATCGCGTTTTAAGAAGCATTAGAAAGCTATTGCTACGATACGTAGACATCTGCAAACGCTATTTAGTAGCGAGGAAGTATCGCATTCACATTCATTTGAAGTGTAGACGAGGAATACATAACACTTCGCAAGTCATATTATATCTTACCATGAAACATAGAAATGAGATGCGATATCGCGTTCTAAGAATCATATGAACTCTATTGCTACGATACGTAGACATCTGCAATCGCTACTTCCTTGCAAGGAAGTGTCGCATTTACATTCATTTGAAGTGTAGACGAGGAATACAAAACACTTCGCAAATCATATTACATCTTACCATGAAACATAGAAATGAGATGCGATATCGCGTTTTAAGAATCATAAGAACTCTATTGCTACGATACGTAGACATCTGCAGACGCTATTTCCTATCAAGGAAGTGTCGCATTTACATTCATTTGATTTGTAGACGAGGAATACATGTCACTTCGCAAATCATATTATATCTTACCAGGAAACATAGAAATGAGATGCGATATCGCGTCTTAAGAAGCATTAGAAAGCTATTGCTACGATACGTAGACATCTGCAAACGCTATTTCCTTGCAAGGAAGTGTCGCATTTACATTCATTTGAATCGTAGACGAGGAATGCATAACACTTCGCAATGAATATTATACCTTATCATGAGACATAGAAATGAGATGCGATATCGCGTTCTAAGAATCATGTGAACTCTATTGCTACGATACGTAGACATCTGCAAACGCTATTTCCTAGCGAGGAAGGGTCGCATTCACATTCATTTGAAGTGTAGACGAGGAATACATGACACTGCGCAAATCATATTATATCTTACCATGAAACATAGAAATGAGATGCGATATCGCGTTTTAAGAATCATAAGAACTCTATTGCTACGATACGTAGACATCTGCAAACGCTATTTCCTTGCAAGGAAGTGTCGCTTTTACATTCATTTGAATCGTAGACGAGGAATGCATAACACTTCGCAATGAATATTATACCTTATCATGAGACATAGATATGAGATGCAATATCTAGTTTTAAGAAGCGTTTGAACTCTATTGCTACGATACCTAGACATCTGCAGACGCTATTTCCTAGCAAGAAAGTGTCGCATTTACATTCATTTGAATCGTAGACGAGGAATACATGACACTTCGCAAATCATATTATATCTTACCAGGAAACATAGAAATGAGATGCGATATCGCGTCTTAAGAAGCATTAGAAAGCTATTGCTACGATACGTAGACATCTGCAAACGCTATTTCCTTGCAAGGAAGTGTCGCATTTACATTCATTTGAATCGTAGACGAGGAATGCATAACACTTCGCAATGAATATTATACCTTATCATGAGACATAGAAATGAGATGCGATATCGCGTTCTAAGAATCATGTGAACCCTATTGCTACGATACGTAGACATCTGCAAACGCTATTTCCTAGCGAGGAAGGGTCGCATTCACATTCATTTGAAGTGTAGACGAGGAATACATGACACTGCGCAAATCATATTATATCTTACCATGAAGCATAGAAATGAGATGCGATATCGCGTTTTAAGAATCATAAGAACTCTATTGCTACGATACGTAGACATCTGCAATCGCTATTTCCTTGCAAGGAAGTGTCGCATTTACATTCATTTGAATCGTAGACGAGGAATACATGACACTTCGCAAATCATATTATATCTTACCATGAAACATAGAAATAAGATGCGATATCGCGTTTTAAGAATCATAAGAACTCTATTGCTACGATACGTAGACATTTGCAAACGCTATTTCCTAGCGAGGAAGTGTCGCATTCACGTTCATTTGATGTGTACACGAGGAATACATGACACTGCGCAAATAATATTATATCTTACCATGAAACATAGAAATGAGATGCGATATCGCGTTTTAAGAATCACAAGAACTCTATTGCTACGATACGTAGACATCTGCAAACGCTATTTCCTTGCAAGGAAGTGTCGCATTTGCATTCATTTGAATCGTAGACGAGGAATGCATAACACTTCGCAATGTATATTATATCTTATCATGAAACATAGATATGAGATGCAATATCTCGTTTTAAGAAGCATTTGAACTCTATTGCTTCGATACGTAGACATCAGCAATCTCTACTTCCTTGCAAGGAAGTGTCGCAATTACATTCATTTGAAGTGTAGACGAGGAATACATGACACTTCGCAAATCATATTATATCGTACCATGAAACATAGAAATGAGATGCGATATCGCGTTCTAAGAATCATATGAACTCTATTGCTACGATACGTAGACATCTGCAAACGCTATTTCCTTGCAAGGAAGTGTCGCATTTACATTCATTTGAATCGTAGACGAGGAATGCATAACACTTCGCAATGAATATTATACCTTATCATGAGACATAGATATGAGATGCAATATCTAGTTTTAAGAAGCGTTTGAACTCTATTGCTACGATACCTCGACATCTGCAGACGCTATTTCCTAGCAAGGAAGTGTCGGATTTACATTCATTTGAAGTGTAGACGAGGAATACATGACACTTCGCAAATCATATTATATCTTACCATGAAACATAGAAATGAGATGCGATATCGCGTTTTAAGAAGCATTAGAAAGCTATTGCTACGATACGTAGACATCTGCAAACGCTATTTAGTAGCGAGGAAGTATCGCATTCACATTCATTAGAAGTGTAGACGAGGAATACATAACACTTCGCAAGTCATATTATATCTTACCATGAAACATAGAAATGAGATGCGATATCGCGTTCTAAGAATCATATGAACTCTATTGCTACGATACGTAGACATCTGCAATCGCTACTTCCTTGCAAGGAAGTGTCGCATTTACATTCATTTGAAGTGTAGACGAGGAATACAAAACACTTCGCAAATCATATTACATCTTACCATGAAACATAGAAATGAGATGCGATATCGCGTTTTAAGAATCATAAGAACTCTATTGCTACGATACGTAGACATCTGCAGACGCTATTTCCTATCAAGGAAGTGTCGCATTTACATTCATTTGATTTGTAGACGAGGAATACATGTCACTTCGCAAATCATATTATATCTTACCAGGAAACATAGAAATGAGATGCGATATCGCGTCTTAAGAAGCATTAGAAAGCTATTGCTACGATACGTAGACATCTGCAAACGCTATTTCCTTGCAAGGAAGTGTCGCATTTACATTCATTTGAATCGTAGACGAGGAATGCATAACACTTCGCAATGAATATTATACCTTATCATGAGACATAGAAATGAGATGCGATATCGCGTTCTAAGAATCATGTGAACTCTATTGCTACGATACGTAGACATCTGCAAACGCTATTTCCTAGCGAGGAAGGGTCGCATTCACATTCATTTGAAGTGTAGACGAGGAATACATGACACTGCGCAAATCATATTATATCTTACCATGAAACATAGAAATGAGATGCGATATCGCGTTTTAAGAATCATAAGAACTCTATTGCTACGATACGTAGACATCTGCAAACGCTATTTCCTTGCAAGGAAGTGTCGCTTTTACATTCATTTGAATCGTAGACGAGGAATGCATAACACTTCGCAATGAATATTATACCTTATCATGAGACATAGATATGAGATGCAATATCTAGTTTTAAGAAGCGTTTGAACTCTATTGCTACGATACCTAGACATCTGCAGACGCTATTTCCTAGCAAGGAAGTGTCGGATTTACATTCATTTGAAGTGTAGACGAGGAATACATGACACTTCGCAAATCATATTATATCTTACCATGAAACATAGAAATGAGATGCGATATCGCGTTTTAAGAAGCATTAGAAAGCTACTGCTACGATACGTAGACATCTGCAAACGCTATTTAGTAGCGAGGAAGTATCGCATTCACATTCATTTGAAGTGTAGACGAGGAATACATAACACTTCGCAAATCATGTTATATCTTACCATGAAACATAGAAATGAGATGCGATATCGCGTTCTAAGAATCATATGAACTCTATTGCTACGATACGTAGACATCTGCAAACGCTATTTCCTAGCGAGGAAGTGTCGCATTCACATTCATTTGAAGTGTGGACGAGGAATGCATAACACTTCGCAATGAATATTATACCTTATCATGAGACATAGAAATGAGATGCGATATCGCGTTCTAAGAATCATGTGAACTCTATTGCTACGATACGTAGACATCTGCAAACGCTATTTCCTAGCGAGGAAGGGTCGCATTCACATTCATTTGAAGTGTAGACGAGGAATACATGACACTGCGCAAATCATATTATATCTTACCATGAAACATAGAAATGAGATGCGATATCGCGTTTTAAGAATCATAAGAACTCTATTGCTACGATACGTAGACATCTGCAAACGCTATTTCCTTGCAAGGAAGTGTCGCATTTACATTCATTTGAATCGTAGACCAGGAATGCATAACACTTCGCAATGAATATTATATCTTATCATGAAACATAGATATGAGATGCAATATCTAGTTTTAAGAAGCGTTTGAACTCTATTGCTACGATACCTAGACATCTGCAGACGCTATTTCCTAGCAAGGAAGTGTCGGATTTACATTCATTTGAAGTGTAGACGAGGAATACATGACACTTCGGAAATCATATTATATCTTACCATGAAACATAGAAATGAGATGCGATATCGCGTTTTAAGAAGCATTAGAAATCAATTGCTACGATACGTAGACATCTGCAAACGCTATTTCCTAGCGAGGAAGTGTCGCATTCACATTCCTTTGAAGTGTAGACGAGGAATACATAACACTTCGCAAATCATGTTATATCTTACCATGAAACATAGAAATGAGATGCGATATCGCGTTTTAAGAATCATCTGAACTCTATTGCTACGAAACGTAGACATCTGCAAACGCTATTTAGTAGCGAGGAAGTATCGCATTCACATTCATTTGAAGTGTAGACGAGGAATACATAACACTTCGCAAAGCATGTTATATCTTACCAAGAAACATAGAAATGAGATGCGATATCGCGTTCTAAGAATCATATGAACTCTATTGCTACGATACGTAGGCATCTGCAAACGCTATTTCCTAGCGAGGAAGTGTCGCATTTACATTCATTTGAATCGTAGACGAGGAATGCATAACACTTCGCAATGTATATTATATCTTATCATGAAACATAGATATGAGATGCAATATCTAGTTTTAAGAAGCGTTTGAACTCTATTGCTACGATACCTAGACATCTGCAGACGCTATTTCCTAGCAAGGAAGTGTCGGATTTACATTCATTTGAAGTGTAGACGAGGAATACATGACACTTCGCAAATTATATTATATCTTACCATAACACATAGAAATGAGATGCGATATCGCGTTTTAAGAATCATATGAACTCTATTGCTACGATACGTAGACATCTGCAAACGCTATTTCCTAGCGAGGAAGTGTCGCATTCACATTCATTTGAAGTGTAGACGAGGAATACATGACACTTCGCAAATCATATTATATCTTACCATGAAACATAGAAATGAGATGCGATATCGCGTTTTAAGAATCATAAGAACTCTATTGCTACGATACGTAGACATCTGCAAACGCTATTTCCTTGCAAGGAAGTGTCGCATTTACATTCACTTGAATCGTAGTCGAGGAATGCATAACACTTCGCAATGTATATTATATCTTATCATGAAACATAGATATGAGATGCAATATCTCGTTCTAAGAAGCATTTGAACTCTATTGCTTCGATACGTAGACATCTGCAATCGCTACTTCCTTGCAAGGAAGTGTCGCATTTACATTCATTTGAAGACTAGACGAGGAATACATAACACTTCGCAAATCATATTACATCTTACCATGAAACATAGAAATGAGATGCGATATCGCGTTTTAAGAAGCATTAGAACTCTATTGCTACGATACGTAGACATCTGCAAACGCTATTTCCTTGCAAGAAAGTGTCGCATTTACATTCATTTGAATCGTAGACGAGGAATACATGACACTTCGCAAATCATATTATATCTTACCAGGAAACATAGAAATGAGATGCGATATCGCGTCTTAAGAAGCATTAGAAAGCTATTGCTACGATACGTAGACATCTGCAAACGCTATTTCCTTGCAAGGAAGTGTCGCATTTACATTCATTTGAATCGTAGACGAGGAATGCATAACACTTCGCAATGAATATTATACCTTATCATGAGACATAGAAATGAGATGCGATATCGCGTTCTAAGAATCATGTGAACCCTATTGCTACGATACGTAGACATCTGCAAACGCTATTTCCTAGCGAGGAAGGGTCGCATTCACATTCATTTGAAGTGTAGACGAGGAATACATGACACTGCGCAAATCATATTATATCTTACCATGAAGCATAGAAATGAGATGCGATATCGCGTTTTAAGAATCATAAGAACTCTATTGCTACGATACGTAGACATCTGCAATCGCTATTTCCTTGCAAGGAAGTGTCGCATTTACATTCATTTGAATCGTAGACGAGGAATACATGACACTTCGCAAATCATATTATATCTTACCATGAAACATAGAAATAAGATGCGATATCGCGTTTTAAGAATCATAAGAACTCTATTGCTACGATACGTAGACATTTGCAAACGCTATTTCCTAGCGAGGAAGTGTCGCATTCACGTTCATTTGATGTGTACACGAGGAATACATGACACTGCGCAAATCATATTATATCTTACCATGAAACATAGAAATGAGATGCGATATCGCGTTTTAAGAATCATAAGAACTCTATTGCTACGATACGTAGACATCTGCAAACGCTATTTCCTTGCAAGGAAGTGTCGGATTTACATTCATTTGAAGTGTAGACGAGGAATACATGACACTTCGGAAATCATATTATATCTTACCATGAAACATAGGAATGAGATGCGATATCGCGTTTTAAGAAGCATTAGAAATCCATTGCTACGATACGTAGACATCTGCAAACGCTATTTCCTAGCGAGGAAGTGTCGCATTCACATTCCTTTGAAGTGTAGACGAGGAATACATAACACTTCGCAAATCATATTATATCTTACCATGAAACATAGATATGAGATGCGATATCGCGTTTTAAGAATCATATGAACTCTATTTCTACGATACGTAGACATCTGCAAACGCTACTTCCTAGCGAGGAAGTGTCGCATTTACATTCATTTGAAGTGTAGACGAGGAATACATGACACTTCGCAAATCATACTATATCTTACCATGAAACATAGAAATGAGATGCGATATCGCGTTTTAAGAAGCATTAGAAAGCTATTGCTACGACACGTAGACA